>NC_050443.1:78641045-78833545 GCF_903995425.1 Onychomys torridus
CATTCTGGGCTGTGCAGGGAGTTTTAGAACAGCCTCAATTCCTGAGACCTTGTCTACAAAGAAACAAACAAACAAACAATCATTGCAGAAGTAGGGGTTGTAAGACCCGAGGTGATGGAGGACCAAGGAATAGTGCTTCCCAGGCACAGCAGGGCAGCTGCACAGACAAACAGGGCAGTCACATGCACGAGACATGAACAAGCTCAAGCCAGGCAAAATCCCCACCAGGGTGAAGTGTGGAGTCTACTTTCCTAGGAGTAAGACCCCTGATAGGTGAGCCATGAACCGGAACAGGTCGGTCTATACCCAAGAGAGTTTGAGCAACACAGATCGGATGGGTTTGGGAGAGAAAGTGAGAGAGATGATGGGCGTGGGGGGTGGGGCGGAGGGGGGGGGGGGGGGGGTGTAGTGGGTAGCCGTTCCAGCCTTAGCCTGGAAGTTCCAACCCCCATTGAGGCTTCAGTAATGGTCACGCCCACATAGTGGGGCTGAGGGAGGACGCTGAAGAGCCAGGATCAAGAGGAGAGGCTTCTCTTGGTTCCAGGACCCTGGACACTGGAGGTAGACCGAGCAGAGTTCTCCAGAGAACACCGACGGACTGCGCCATACCTTTCCCAGACCCTGCAACCTATCCCTTCATTTGTAAGCTACCCCACAAAATAAACCTCCCTTTTAACTACGTGGAGTGGTCTTAATAATTTCACCAATATGGGGGCGGGGGAAGAACACAAAGATGGGTGTTGGGAGACAGGGTGATATGATCAAAATAGATTGAATGAAATTTTCGAAAATGTTAATAAAAATATTTATTTTAAGAAGGACAGCTGGGCTTTTCTCTTTCCGCTCTCTTCCCTCCAAGCAGTCTCTGTCTCTGTTTCTGTTTCTCTCCCTTTCTCTCTCTCCCCACCCCCCTCTCTCCCAATAAAGCTCTAGAAAAGTTAAAAAAAAAAAAAAGACAGCTGGGCGGTGGTGGCACACGCCTTTAATCGCAGCACTCGGGAGGCAGAGGCAGGCGGATCTCTGTGAGTTCAAGGCCAGCCTAGTCTACAGAGCAAGATCTAGGACAGCCTCCAAAGCTACACAGAGAAACCCCATCTGGGGGTGGGGGGGACATTGGGGAAATTCTAGCTTCTTTCACTTACCCAAAGCCTAACAAGCATCTGTTTGGTATGGCACAGTGCTCAAAGTCACAGGCTTGATGTAGGCAGCCTACACTCATTTCTGGCTCCAGTTCTGTGACATCAGTTATCTCTGCCTCAGTCTCCTCAAATCAGATGAAAATGCTGATAAGTCATACCAAGGCATCATTGTGAGATTACGTCAATCAATATAAGCAAAACCCTTAGCACATGGGATGTAGTTTATAGTTATAGTTCAGGGCATTATTTGGTATTATTATTCCTATTCAAGGTGGGTTCTGGGATCACTGGTTGATCTGACTCAGCCTCTGCTTCCCAGGAGCTGGAGCTGGGGAGATAGGAAAATAAATGTGGTAAGCCTCCCAAGTGACATTACAGAGGCAATATGATTCTAAGGGTGCATCTAAGAAGTTGTTACAGAGGCTGGAGGGGCAGCTCAGCCTCAGCAGTCAAGAACTTACACTGCTCTTCCAGAGGACCTGAATTCATTCCCTGAAACCCAATCAAGTGGCTCACAACTGCCTGAAACTCCAGCTCCAGGGGACCCAATGCCTTCTTTTGGCCTCAGAAGTACTCACACTCATGTGCACATACTCACCTTCACACACACACACACACACACACACACACACACACACACTTTAAAAATAAATCTTTAAAAAAATTGTCACAGAATCTAATCCTTCAGTTGAAGCTCAGAGGAGACACATGTGTGGGAACATGGCCAGAAACATGGGCAGAGTGAACAGGATGAAGGAGAGCAAAAGGAAATTCCATGCAATGGAAATAGCTTTCTTTCTCTGATTCAAAACAATAAAATATGCTCATGAAAAAAGGGTAGAGGCTGGGGACATAGTTCAGTGGTTAAGGCATTTACTGCTTTTGTAGAGAACCAGAGTTCAGTTCCCAGCTCCCATGTCAAGTCACTCAACCTCTTATAACTCTAGTTCCAGGGGATCTGATGCCCTCTTCTGGCTTCCACAGACACCTGCACATACATGTGAGCAGGTGTACACATATACATTAAAAAAAAAACTTTAAAAATTCTTTATCTATTATGATTTATTCTCTACAATACTTCATTCAAGACTTTGATGACTTGTACTCAGTTTTATAGCCAAGATGCAACCAAGTGTAATACAAATAATTGGTCTGAAATCTTTGCAGTGAAGGCCTTACAGTCTCTTGCTTTGAGGAAACAAAACAAAAATAGACACAAAGAACACATAGATTCCTAGGCTTCAGAAATCTCAATAGAAAGTAACACCAAGTTAGTGAAATTGTAGATGTTAACATAGCGTGGAAAACAGATCTTGTGCAAAATATTAAAATTAACACCCAAGACTTCTTCTGCATAGATTTTTAAAAAAGTTTATTTATTTATTTATTATGTATACAGAAGAGGGTGCCATATCTCATTACAGATGGTTGTGAGCCACCATGTGGTTGCTAGGAATTGAATTCAGGACCTCTGGAAGAACAGTGCTCTTAACCTCTGAGCCATCTCTCCAGCCCTGATGATTTTTATTATAAACAGTAAAATATATGTAACATCTCAACTACAAACCTTTCATGTAAAAAGAGGTTGTTTTTTTTTTTTTGAGCTGAGGATCGAACCCAGGGCCTTGTACTTGCTAGGCAAGCGCTCTACCACTGAGCTAAATCCCCAACCCTGTTTTTTGTTTGTTTATTTGTTTTGAGACAGGGTTTCTCTGTGTAGTTTTGGTGCCTGTCCTGGATCTTGCTCCATAGACCAGGCTGGCCTCGAACTCACAGAGATCCGCCTGCCTCTGCTTCCCAAGTGCTGGGATTAAAGGCATGTACCACCTCTGCCCGGCATAGGGTGAGTCTCTTTCAACAAGTCCTCCCTGTAGTCCAAGTCTTGGTGGTGCTAACAGGTTCTTGGACTTTTATTTAAAAAAACTGGAAGGTTCACGCAGGTTTGCAAAAGTAACAAGGAAACTTCACCCAGAGTGATAGAACATGTCAGATTCAGGGTCAAGAGTGACCTTTGACACCCGTATGAAAGTCCTCGAGGACCCCACATTATTGTCTGGGGCTTCTATTAATGGGGTCTAAGGAAGGAGTTTGGTTACTAGGGGCTAGCAGTTAGGATAGTTTCGGTGTCTCTCTATTTGACTGACAAGGCAGGATTACATAAGCCTTTGATTACTGTGCTTTTCTCTTCCCACAATGCACCTGATTTTAATCGTACGTGTGCCCAATAATGCATGGGCACAAGATGGTAACAGGTGATCATTCTTAAATGTTCACTTAGAAGACCCAGATTGCCTTATTTATTGGGCATGCTCCCTGTGCTGGCTAATTTTATGTCAACTTGGCACAGCTGTAGTCATCAGAGACGAGGGAGCCACAGTTGAGAAAATCCTTCTATAAGATCAGGCTGTGGTAAGTCTGTAGGACTCAGTGATTGATGTGTGAGAGCTCAGTCTATTGTGGGTGGTGCCCAACAATGGGTTATTGCTCCTGGGTGCTATCTGAAAGCAGAAGTCAGCCATGGGGAGCAAGACTTAAGTAAGTAGCACCCCTCCATAGCCTCTGCATCAGCTCCTGACTCCAGGTGCCTGCCCTGACTTCCTTCAGTGATGGACTGTTACCTGGAAATGTAAAGGAAACAAACTCTTTACTCCCCAAGTTTTGGATATGGTGTTTTATCAGAGCAATAGAAACTCTAAGACACCCCAAACCAGCTCAGAGCAGACTAGATCCTTTATACCTAAGACACAGCTAGAGTTTGATTAAGGAGAATCTAAGTTTGATGATCATTAAGGGGAGAAGCAATTTAATTCCACTGTTCTGAGTGAGTGTGTGGGAAGGTGCAGGGTTTTTGTTTTTGTTTTTTTAAGATTTATTTATTTATTATGTGTACAGCATGTATGACTGCAGGCCAGAAGAGGGCACCAGATCTCACAGATGGTTGGGAATTGAACTCAGGACCTCTGGAAGGGCAGTCAATGCTCTTAACCTCTGCGCCATCTCTCCAGTCAATGCAGGTGTGTGTGTGTGGTGGTGGTGGGGGGTGTCCTAGGTTGCTAGGTGCATTGTCTGGAGAGGGGTGTGTGAACAGTACATGCACATCAGGGCCTCAGATTGCCACAGACATTGTTGGAAGAGGTGTGTATATAGCTCAAGCCAAATGGAGTCTCAGGTTGCTCACATTTCCTGTGCTTGCTTCCCTCACACATAGTATCACCCAACACCAAGCCATGGCTCATCTCTGATCTTCACAGAGGTGTGAGACACCAGTAGCCATCATCTCTTACCCTTGAAGCAGTCTGTGTCCCCTACAGGCAAAATGACTCCCACCATGACACTTGCGGCAGGCCATTCCTTGGAAGGAAAGAGGTGGAAATAAGTAGGTCAGAGACCTTAGACCCCAATGGGAACCAAGTCTTGGGAAGGACAAGGCCTGGCTTGGGGGCAGTGAAAAGGCTCTTCCTTAGAGAGAAGCCATTAGGACCATCAAATTTGAGACTTCAGACTGACTCCTCTGTCTTGAAAGTCCTGACTCTGGGGAACATCCACTTGGCCTTGGCCTCCACCAGAGAGGTAATTGATGAGCATGCTTGCCCTGTGAAAGCTGCAAACTGTCACCACAGCATCTTCTCTGAACTTCATAAAAGAAGCCTCAGATAATAACCTGGGGCCCTTGGGTACTCTCACTCAAGTGGTCAACTGACACTCTTGACCCTGGATCTGACATGCTCTGCTACTTTGCTTTGAATGAAGTTTCGTCACTACTTTTGCAAATGCATTGCAACAATCCCCACTCACTTTGTAGGCGTTGTAGAGTGATACACCTACTTTGGAAAGCTTTTAAAAATATTACTTACTGCCAGGCATGGTGGCACACGCCTTTAATTCCAGGACTTGGGAGGCAGAGGCAGGCAGATCTCTGTGAGTTCAAGACCAGCCTGGTCTACAGAATGAGTTCCAGGACAACCAAAGATATACAGAAAAACCCTGTCTCAAAAAAAATTATTTACTTATCTATTATTGTGTGTGCACACATGCATGCACATGCCAGCTTCATGCTCAGGCTAACTTTCAGGAATCCTTTCTTTCTTTATATTATGTGGGTCCTGGGCATTGAACTCCAGTCTTGAGGCTTGGTGGCAGGCACCTTTACCTGTTGAGCCATCTCACTGGTCATGGAAAGCTTGCTGTTTGGGAGGAATGGTGGTTTGTGGTGGTTTGAAAGAAGATAGCCCCCAAAGGGAGTGGCACTATTAGACTCTGGTGTGGCCTTATTGGAAGAAGTGTGTCACTGTGGGGGTAGGTTTTGAGATCTCTTTTGCTCAAGCTTCCCTCGGTGTGACAGTCGATTTCCTGTTGCCTGCAAGATGTAGGACTCTCAGCCACCACCACATCTGTCTGCATGCTGCCATGCTCCCCATCGTGATGATAATGGACTGAACCTCTGAAAGTATAAGCAAGCCAACCCAACTAAATGCTTTCTTTATAAGAGTTGCCGTGGTCATGGTGTCTCTTCACAGCAACAAAAACCTTAACTAAGACAGAAGTTGTACAACACCCGGCAATTCCAATCTTGGAGAGACAGCATATAGTTCTGATCTTCAAAAAATTCTGTTCACATTGTCCCTACAAAAATGTTAGGGTTACAAATATTTCTATTATTATTTTTTACTTGGAGTCAAGGTCTCCTGGCTGGCCTGGAACTCTCTATGTAAACCAAACTGGCCTCGAACTCACAGAGATCCACCTGCCTCTGCCTCAAGAGTGCTGGGATTAAAGTTGATTGCCACTATGTCCAGTGAGAACTTTCAGCTTTTGTACCCAAGTACATATAATTTTTCACCATAAGTTGAAATACATTTGCCAAGACTATATAATTCCCAGGATTATCACAATGTCAACACTTTAAAATAGAGCAGTTGGTCACTCATTCTAAAAATGTCCTGTATCCACAGGAAGAGGAATGTCATTGAAATGTGATGATACTCACCATAATCCACTTAAAATATATAGATCCATTTTCTTTATAGAGCTGCCCATTTTTGTCACCTCAACTATATTTCCAGACAGCCCTGGGAATATCTTCATGTACTCTGGGAAACTTGGAGGTCCCTGGAGAGTTGCTCCATCTGCTCGCCTTGCCCTGGTTGGCTGAGTTCACCCAGATTTGGCACACGTCCAGGAAGAGCCCAACCACCCTCGTATTTTCCCAGCCCAGTGATGGTTTGAAATGTAGTTATTTCCACTCCCTTTCTTGACTAACATGAAGCTGTAGAGCCCTGGCATGCAACAAAGAACACCCTCAAATGATGTCTATGCAAATAACAACAGTTTCACACATTAAAGGCTACAGTTATTGGGAGTTTGCAATGTACTCGGCCCTGTGCTAAATATGCAGTCAAGATTATATAAACCTGAGAGCTGCGGATGTAACTCAGTGATAGAGCATTGACCTGTGTGCCTGGAGGTTCAGTCCCCAGTACTGCCAAAAAATAAGGATGCACATTATATCTAATTCTCATATACAATCCCCGTTATCCTCATGGTGCGATTAAACCTGTTACCATACTATGAACTATGAAATTGCCAGTAGCAGGAAATCTTCCAGGACCTAAATTCTAGCCCCATTAATTCAGGTACTTTTTAACATTCAGGGATTTAGAGGGGTCAGTAGCCTCCTTTTCCAGATGTAAATAATAACTTTTCACCAACCAAAAGACACGGTAAAGAAGTTTAAAAGGTACATCTCTAAAACATCGGAAGCGTTCTGCCCTCCAGGGTTCTCCCCATTGTGCTGTAAGCCTGTATTTAAGATCTCCTCCCTCCTTCAATAAAAGGCATTCGGCATTCAAAAAAAAAAAAAAAAAAAAAAGGAAAGAAAGAAAGAAATTGAAGCTTGAAGACAGCGATGAAGAAATTGAAGACAGCGATGTTCTAAAACAGGAAATGGTGATGGTGTCATGGGCCTATGAGGATGCTGGACTAAAGTCTATCAAATTGTGCAAACATGAAAATTGTATACTATGTGAATTATCTGTCAATAACGATCTTATATTTTTAAAAAAAGGTGCATCTCAATCATGCCAGCAGCAAGCAAAAAGGATAGTAAACAGGGACCAAGAAACGACCTAGATTTCTTCTATGAACTGTTCTGTCTTGTGCTGTTTTGACTTCAAACTCACTGTGTAGCTGACGATGAACTGAACTCATCCTCTGACTTCCACCTCGAAAGCGCTGGTACTGAAGGCGGATACTACCGTCTCCACAACCCGAATCAAATAAAGTCAAAGGATCGGAAATAACTTGGTTTAGGACCACAAAGTGTTTCAAGGATTGGGTACAAACCCCACAAGCGAAGCTGGCTGTCGCTGGAGAGCTGCGTGGAGGAGCAGCCGCTAGGGGGCAGCAGAGCGTCACGGGGCGAGGCCTGGGCGCAGTCGGGAAAGCGGGAGAGAACAGGTTTAAAAGCCTGTCCGGAGCTGTCTCTTTGGAGCCCCGGCTTTGAGTGAAGAGGAAGGAAGGCAGAGAGCTAAGAGATGGGAAGGGAGCAAAAACTATCGGATCGGAACATAAGATGAGCCACGTATGTAATTTCAAGCTTGCTTGCTTTTCCTCTTTTTTCTAAATAAATGTTTTAATTTCAAATTTTCTAGTACCCTACTAACAAAAGATTAAAAAAAGATAAAGATAAATAATTTTAATAATTTTAATTTAATCCTGTATTTCAAAATGTTTTAATATAAAATTTATTTAGTCGCCTGCATTATTATTATTATTATTATTGTTGTTGTTGTTGTTGTTATTTTAATATTAAGTCTGAAATCCGATGTGTATTTTGTGATTCTAGCAGTTCTTGTGTCTACAGATAGTTAACTCCATCTATTAGATGAATTTTGCTGTGGGGACGAGTCTTGTGAGGATTCCAGGAGAATCCCCAGAAGATCCCGAGGCAAACATAACAGCTGGGCATAGTGGTACAAGCCTTTTATCGCAGTGCTCAGGAGGCAGAGGCATGGATCGCCATGAGTGTGAGTAATGGGCCAGAACTATATTTAAGAGGAACATAACATGGGCCGTGTATATAAACTCAAGCTTGCTTGCTTGCTTGCTTGCTTGCTTGCTTCCTTCCTTCCTTCCTTCCTTCCTTCCTTCTTTCTCCTCTTTCTTCTTTTTAAAGAAAATTTTGGTTTAGTTTCAAGTTCTCTAGTAGCCCTCCCCTCCCCCCCCTTTTTTTCCTTTTTCGAGACAGGGTTTCTCTGTGTAGCCTTGGCTGTCCTGGAACTTGAGCTGTAGACCAGGCTGGTCTCGAACTCACAAAGAACTTCCTGTGGGAAGCGGAGGCAGGCAGATGAGTTTCAGGCTAGCCAAGGCTACATGGCACAACTTGTCTCAACAACACAAAATTAGCTGTTTGATGATGAGTAGGCCATCACTTCCTGAGCAGCTGATAAATGTCAGATATTCTCTCTCTTTTTAAAACAGTGATTTAAACATTAAATTACCAAAACTTTGTGAATGACGTTCTCTCTTGTACAGAGGAGGAGGCAGGCCATCAATTAGGAAGAGGCAGGGGTGAGGCAGGGGTGAGGCCGGGATAAGGCAGGGGTGAGGCCGGAGGAGTCTGACTTCAGGGCTGAATTCCACCTGTGCGGCCTCCCATCGTGGAGCCAAGCTTCTGGGAGTGGGACAGGGGGACAAGGGGACAGGGGAAGGAAGTGGGTGGGGGAGCAGGGGAGGGGCAGCTTCAGCACCCGCTAATGGCCACCCTTCTGCCTCCATCTGAAGGCCTGGGCTGTGTGCGTACCTGTGTTCTCCCTGGTCAGTGGATGCCAGGCCAGTCTGTGAGTGGTGACTCCTCTCTCTGACCCTCCCCAAGCACTGTCCTCACCGCAGAGAGCCTGCCACTGTCACTCTGGCCCCACCCCACCTGTCCTGTATGTATTTGGGACAGCAGTCACATGGCATCAAGGTGAATGAAGCTGGAATTCGGTTCTTCATGCTGGCCTGTGCTCTCAGCCTCCTGTCGAGTGAGGAGGTGCAGGCTTGGCTTCTGACTCGGCCGCCCACATCCAGGGGATCTTCAGCACAAGACCTCAGTGTCAGCTGTGTAAGCCTCCCCCCCACGTGGTTTATAAATCATCTTTGTTTTGTTTTATCATCAGAGGCCATGGCGGTGTTACGTTTTTTCTTCTGAATTAGAGGATGCGGGGAGGAGAGAGTTAGGTAAGGTGGCACATCACTCTAATCCAGACACTTGATGCCAGAGATCATGGCAGCTTTTTTGTGTTTTGTTCTGTTTCTTGAGTTCTGATGCTGCTAATTTACTGCTAAAAATAGAGGCAGTTTAACCCAGCATGGTGGGGAACACTCAGGGGGATCTCACTGAGTTCGAGACCTGGTCTACACAGGCCAGCAAAAAGTATATACAGAGAGACCCTGTCTAAAAAAGGAAGAGAGAAAGAAAGAGAGAGAGAGAGAGAGAGAGAGAGAGAGAGAGAGAGAGAGAAGGAAGAAGGAAGGAAAGAAAGAAAGAAAGAGAGAGAGAAAGAAAGAGAGAGAGAAAGAAAGAAGAAAATAGAAGCAGCTTGTCTTTTGTTATAATTTTCCTTTATTCTTGAGAATTTTATACAATAATGAAATATGACCATAACCACTTCCCATTTCCCTCCTCCTGCTCCCTTTGGATCCCTGAAACGTGTCCCCTCCCAACTTCATGTCTTTTATTTGTTTATTGTTTTGTTTTTCCAGACAGGGTTTCTCTTCGAAGTCCTGGCTATCCTAGAACTTGCTCTCTAGACCAGGCTGGCTTCCAACTCACAGAGCTCCACTTGCCTCTGCCTCCCCTGGGATTAGAGCCATACACCACCACACCCAGACACGCCTTTTTAAAAAATTATGTGTGTGTATATATATATTCTGTTTTGCATGCATGTCTATGCACCACATATGTGCCTGTGGCCAAAGTGGCCAGAAGAGGGCACTGACTGACTCTCTGGGGCTGGAGTTACAGATGGTGTGAGCTGCTATATGGGTCCTGGGAATCAAATCCTGGTCCTCTGGAGTAGCCAGTGCTCTTAACGGCTGAGTCTTTGTTCCAACTGTCTCCCACCCCCAGCTTTTTCTTTCTTTTTTTTTTTTTTTCTTTTCTTTTTTTTTTTTTTTTTGTGAGACAGGGTATCATTGTGTAGCCCTGGCTGTCCTGGAACTTGCTCTGTAGACCAGGCTGGCATCAAACTCACAGAGATCCTCCTGTCTCTGTTGGGATTAAAAGTGTGCACCACCATGCCTGCCCCACCTACGCCCAAATTTTTGATAATTGACAAGTCCAATTAGTGCTGCCCATGTATGCATGAGGCCATCCACTGGAACATGGGGAACTCATCAGTGGGGATATCCTCAGAAAAGAATGGTTCTTCCTACCCCTGGTAACTACCAACTTCTTTGAGCTCTTCAATAAAGTGTGGAGCCTGGGGAACACCTCCCCCATCTAGTCTGGAAGTCTTGTACAGGTGGCCACAGCTGCTATGAAGTCCTGAGTTCAGTGGTCACGGCATGGCCTCAGAAGTCAGCATTTCACGGTGCCCCTCCCCCTCCAGCTTTTATATCTTTCCACCTCCCCTCCTGAGATGGTCCCTATAACTTGGTGATGGAGGGTTGATACAGACATCCCATTTTTTTGGCAAGGGAGGAGGGGTCCCTGCAAATGCTTACAGCTGTCAGAGAAATGATCCAAGAGAGACAAGGAGGAAATCTGGTTCAGCATGACGTAGAGTCTGATGCCAGTTTATTTTAGACATAAGTCCAGCACAAATTTAGAAAAAGGTTTCCTGGTAATAATTATTCCAATCCCAAGTGTTCAATAAAGCTTAAGGCATGAGTACATGGAAACTCTTTTGTAAAGTACATGTGACCTCTACCCTGAAGATAGGTTCTATAACTTAAAAGCCTAGGATCTGGTGTGGTCCCTGACCGTGACAGCACAGAGGTCAGCAGGCCATGAACCACATGTGACATCTCCCCTAAGGATGGGTCCTATTGACTAGGAAAGAAAGCTAAAGCTGAAGGTCTAGGGAAGGAGAGTCTGGGTTAAACATTCTGAGGGATGCAGGTGTGGCCTGGCCCTACAGATAGCCCAGATCACCAGGCTATTAACTACATCCACTCCCAGCTTCCTGGGTGGAAAACAGGTATGCATCCCTTCCATTGAAGAGACAAGTCCCAGTGCTTAACATTCCTGGTTTCCCTAGTGCAGATCTGTGAGCTTGTGCCTTCTACAGGTTTTTATTTTTATCTTTTTATTATTATAAAAATTAGTTTCTTTAATATCAATAACATTTTAACCGTAATTAACCATTTAAAACACATTTGCTCTTTGAAGCAGATGTTTTTTGTTATTGTTTTGGGTGGTTTTTTGTTGTTATTGTTGTTGTTTTCTGAGATGGGGTTTCTGTGTGTAGCCCTACCTGTCCTGGAACTTGATCTGTAGACCAGGCTGGCCTCAGACTCAGAGTTCCACCTGCCTCTGCCTCCTGATTGCTGGGATTAAAGGGGTGCGCCACCACCACTGGTGTGAACCAGAAGTTTTACTTCTAGGTGATTAACTTACAAATATATCCCCACATGTAAGAAGTTATATATGCAAGCAAGGCCAATGGTACATGCTTATAATCCCAGCTCTGAAGTTCAGGAGTTCAAGGTCATCCTCTAGCTGGTGTCTGTAGCTGGACGTTTTCTCTGGTCCCGCTAGGCCCCTGCAGTTCCATGGCCCGCTTATTAAATAATCACTCAGAAGCTTATATTAATTATAACTGCTTGGGCACTAGCTCAGGCTTATTATTGACTAACTCTTACACTTAAATTAACCCATAATTCTTATCTGTGTTTAGCCATATGACTGGTACCTTTTCTCAGTTCTGCCTTGTCATCATACTTCCTCTGTGTCTGGCTGGTGACTCCTGGCTCAGCCCTTCATCTTCCTAGAATTTTCCTGATCTGCTCACCCTGCCTATACTTCCTGCCTGGCTACTGGCTAGTCAGCATTTTGTTTATCAACCAATTAGAGCAGCACATATTCACAGCATACAGAACGACATCCCACAGTAGGTGTCAAATCCTCACAATGTCCTTTCTATATTGGCTTTGTAGAGAAAAGTGGTCCAGCTGATGATAAGACCATTTGGAAATATCTAGGGAAACAAGCTTGCTGTCTATAGAGGGTAATCCTGTCTTACTGTACCAGCTCAAAGCTAAAGGTAGAGCCATGCCCCTCCTGTGCTTAGCATCATCCAGCAGCAGCAGTGACCTCGGCACAGAGGGGACATCAGGATGCAGAGGTGCTGGAGCATTGGCTTTGGTCTCTCATTTCCAGGCCTTCTAATTTTTTAAACACACGCTTATTAATTACAGGATACATATATATGTATTTATTGCTTATATATTTAAAGATTTGGAAATTTAGACATACTTACAAGCAGGTTCTCAGGAACTATGGGAGAAGAAAGGTAGGGAAACAAGAGAGGAAAAGGTAGCCACCTTGACATCACTGTGTATCATAGGCATCACAAAATCAAGCTCCTTTGTCCTTAACCTCCTGTGTTTCAGGAGTCCAGGTATATGCCACCATGCCTGGCTCTAGTGGGTTTGTTTGTTTGCTTGGAATAAGGTCTCCTCTAGTCCAGGAAGGTCTGGAACTAGCGGTGTATCTGAGGATGACCTTAAATCCCTGATCTTCCTGCCTTTTCCTCCTAAGTGTTGGTTAAAGGAACAGGCCTGCACCAGCTCTTATCCTGGACTGACTGTTTCTTCTTCTTCTGGTGCAGATTGAACTCCAGGCCTCACGCACATGTTAGGCAAATGCTCTGAATTAAGCTATATCCCCAGTAACGCACATGCACACACACACACATTCAATACACAGAACACATACCACAACACACATATAACACACACCTCACAACACACATGTATATACACCACACACATACCATACACACACACACACACACACACACACACACACACACACACACACACTCAACACACACATTTTAAGACAGGATTATTGTATAGCCCCTGTGGTCTGGAACATGCTATATAAACCACACTGGCCTCAAAATCATAAGAATCTGCCTGCCTCTGCTTCCCACATGTTAAGACTGAAGGTATACATTACTATGCCTGAGAATAATATATATTTTTAATTATTTTATTACACTGATTTATGTATTGTATGTGCATGTGCATGTGCATGTGCACACAGGTGGAGGTCTGAGGCAACCTTTGGAGTCAGCTCTCTTCTTGCACAACATGGGTCATGGGGATTGAACTCAGGTCATTTGTAACAAGTGCCTTTCCCTGCTGACCAGCCGCGTCAGTAATGCTTTTTAAATGTATAGCACCCCCATGCAGTATTGAGGCAAAAACACATCTCTCACCTCCAAGGAGGAAAGAAATCTTTTTTCTTTTTGGACCCAGATAGGAATGGGCATAGCTCAGGAACACAGATTCAGGTTCCCTCAGATTCAGTGTTCTAACACAGTAACAGTTTCATGAAACTTCATAGTAACAGAACAAAGAAAATCTTAAATCCAGACGTCGGTTCAAATACGTGGGTGGAGATGTCAGGTAAGCCGTTGCAGCAACACATGCAGCCTCTGCTGTAGGCCACGGATGCTGTGTGATGACATTCTCTGCCGGTTGGTCAGAGGAAGCTAATGGCCTGCTGAGTTAATACATTCCTAAAGGTTTCCTGTGATAGCCACAAGGACGTTGGGTTTGACGTGGAGGTGAGCAGAGAATGGCTATTAAAAGGACTAAAGACAGGCCAAAGTAAAGTATAATTAGGCTCTAGACCAGCAACATTTCAACCTCTCCACAATCACTGAGGTCCTAATCAGTTAATCAGCCTTCTAGAAGGTTCTTTGTCAGGTTTGGTTTCTATCCAGGGACTTTCACTCATGGTTGTGTTGAGAAAGTACACAAAACTTCCCATGTTTTTCTTTCATTAATTTCCTAACTTGTAGCCAGGCAGTGGTGGAGCACATCTTTGATCCCAGCACTCAAGAGGCAGAGGCAGGCGGATCTCTGTGAGTTCCAGGCCAGCCTGGTCTACAAAGTGAATTCCAGGACAGACTCCAAAACTACACAGAGAAACCCTGTCTCCAAAAACAAAACAAAACAAAACAAACAAACAAAAAAAGTCCTACCTTGTGTCAGGAGTAGTGGTAAAGCCCTGAAATGTGGGCTTTAGAAAGTAACGACAGAGGGTCTGGAGTTCAAGGTCATCATTAGCTACAAATTGAGGACAATCTGGGCTACATGAGACCCTGTCTCAAATAACACAAAACAATAAGAAAAGTCCTGCCTGACATTGCCTCACCTTGACACATTCACAAGGATTTGGGGTGGGAGAGGGGGAGAGGAGGGTTGGGAGGGGGGAATTCTGTGACTCTAGCTACACTCCAGGGCAGACTGTGCCCTGGGGACACTTCGCTCAGAATTATCACACCATACTGATGAAACTCTAGGCTGAAGTCTCAGAAATGGGATGGCTGGCTCAAGGAGGAAGCGGATTCAATTTTTTTTTTTTTTTTCTTTTTCTGAGACAGGGTTTCTCTGTGTAGCCTTGTGACTTTCCTGGAACTCACTCTGTAGCCCAGGCTGGCCTTGAACTCAAGGAGATCCACCTGGCTCTGTCTTCAGAGTGCTGGGATTAAAGGTGTGCGCCGCTGCCCGGCGCGGATTCAATTTTATCTTATTAATTTTATGCTTGTTTCCTGACTAGCTCTATGGAAGAAAAAGGGGTTTGTTTGTTTTAAGAAAGGTCACTGGATTGGAGAGATAGCTCAGCAGTTAAGAGCACTTGTAGCCAGACGGACGGTGATGGTGCATGCTTTTAATTCCAGCACTTGGAGGCAGAAGCAGATGGAGGATCTCAGTGAGTTTGAGGCCAGCCTGGTCTACAAAGCAAGTTCCAGGACAGCTAGGACTGTTTACACAGAGAAATCCCATCTTGAAAAACAAAACAAAACAAACAACAACAAAAAAGAATACTAGTTGATCTTCCAGAGGACTTGGACTTAAATTTGAACACCTACATGATGACTTCAGTCATTTGTAATTTCATTCCCTAAGGGTCTAACACCCTCTTCTGGCCTCTGTGGACAACGGGCATACCCATGGTACACACACTTGCATGCAGGCAGAACACTCATACACATAAAATAAATATGACTTTAAAAGACAAGGTCACATATAACCAAGGCTGGCCTAGAACTTGATAAATATCTGAGGATGACCTTGAACTATTTTTCTTTTATTGATTTTTTAGAAATCTTATATCATGCACCCAGACCTACCATGTCCATCCCTCACTCTGCCAACACACACACACACACACACACACACACACACACACACACACACACATTTCGAGTTGTCCATATACTTACTAACTGGAGCATGGTCAAACTCCTAATGGCCAGCCTCCCAAGGGAAGGTGTGTCTTTCCCCACCTCCACTCCAGCCAGAAGCCATCAGTTGTGGAGAGCTGTGCGGTGCCTGGTGAGGGGTAGGGCCAGCTCTCCCTGGCCCATGCCACCACCAGATGGGGCCAGGTCGTCAGTATGGCCCATGGACATCAGAAGCTTTAGGCAGTAGCCCAGGCCAGGAACCTCTTCATGGCCTTCAGTGGCTGTACAGATCATGGCCTCAACATGGCCTCCAGAGGCTAAACACGTCATTCACATCCAGATGTTTCCATCCCACCTCCAGGCAGCAAATCCCAAGGAGATCACCAAGGTGTCAGTCAGTGGTCCAGACAACCAATATCCACAGGAATCTCAGGCTTCTTCATGTCTGGGGCAGCAGCTTGGACCACAGGCACCAACATGGCCTCTGGTGGCCTCATGGACCACAGTGGACCTTCCAGGAGGTCCAATCCAGAAAATGAAGCTTTCCTCATCTCGGGTCTCCATTGTTGCCCAGAGCCAGGACAATCCCATGGACAGGCAGTAGGTTCTGGGGCTGAGTCTACATCTGCATAAGCTCCAGGTTGCTGCACAGCATGCCACTACCCTTACTCTCACCTGTCACGACCACCATGTCTCCAGTTCAGCCTCTAGTTTTTGAACTGCTAATCCTTACAGGCATGAAGCTACCTTGCCTGGTTTATGTGGAAGCTGAGGACTGAATCTAGGGCTCCATGCATACTAGGCAAGTATTCTAACAACTGAGCTACTGTTAAAATGGAAAATTTTAAGGAAGATCAAATCCATGACTGTCTAATTAAAGCAAGCTATATTTAATACTGGCTGGGACGATGGACACTGGACAGGCTCATACCTGGGATTCCCAGAGAATGCACTGAATTAGGTTAGTCAGGCACTTATAAAGGCAAAACCCATAACCTATACTTCCTGCCTTTGCCCACTCGAGGGCAAGCATACACCCTGATGTACTTCCTGCCTACGTACCTCCCGCTTATGTGTGATCAAGCACATCCTGTGCAGTTGGGGCAACCAGCCTTGTTTACTGAAGTGAAAACACGTGGCTTGTTGTCATACATGAACAACAGCCCCCAGCCTTCCAGGAAGTCATCTATCCTTGGGCAAGTAGGTCATACAGGTTTGAGGCATTTCCCTTTTGTAGACCTCTTAAGTTTAAACTTAAAACCCAACTTTAGGCCCCATACTACATTCCCAGTCCAAGAGAGAAAGGATTTTAAAATAGATTTATATTTGTGTGGGTCTGTGTGCTATGTGTGTTCAGGTGCTCCTGGGGGCCAGAGGAGGGTGTTGGGTCCCTGGTTCATTCCCACATTTTGGCACCAGATGAATGAAGTAAATGGAGGACATGACTGCTCCTAAGGGGCTGAGGGTTTTATTATAGATGGAAAGGAGAGCACAGGCAGAGGTGTCCGAGACAGTCCAGACTGAACACGCCTGGCTGACTGAACCGGGCCATGTGAGGAGACGGGAGATGCAGGGGTCAAGAGGCCAGAGGCCAAAGGGTAAAAGGAATGGCAACCAAGATGGCTGAGACTACACAGGGAAGAGCATCTGGGGGAAGGGCAGCCCAGCCCTTCTCGCTGGCCTGCTAGGGGAGGGGGAGGGGCACACTACCTGGGATGACTCTCTGTGTTACTAGGCATCTCAGTTAGCCATTTGTCCTCAGTTTGAGGTCTAACGGGGCCCACTGGAGCTGCACAATGTGGGTGCTGAACCATCTTGTTAGTCATGAAATAGAGGACTTTGTGTGTGTGCTTGTGTGTGTGTGTGTGTGTGTGTGTGTGTGTGTGTGTGTATGAGTGCTCTACACATATACCTGTCAGAAGAGGGCATCAGATCCTATTATAAGTAGATGTGAGCCACCGTGTGAGTGGGAGTCAAACTCGAGACCTCTGGAAGAACAGCCAGTGCTCTTAACCACTGAACTGTCTCTCCAGCCCCCAGGACTTTTTTGTTTTTGTTTTTTGAGACAGGGTTTCTCTATGTAGCTGCATTAAAACTCTGTAGACCAGGCTGGCCTTGAACTCACAGAGATCTGCCTGCCTCTGCCTCCCACGTGCTGGGATTAAAGGCGGCGTGCACCACCACCGCCTCGCTGACACAGGGGACTTTTAAACTTCGGCTTTTGCTGTGTTCTTAGCACTTCAAATAAGCCTTGGACAGAATAGGTGCTCCAGAACAGATACAGAAATGAGACAACTGGAGATGGGGCTGGGTCCCTCACAGTGCCACCAGCTCAGTCTCCTTCCTGAAAGGCTCAGATTCACGGAGAGCCTTCAAGACAGCAGATGCTCCCACCATCGCCTTCAGAACCCCAAATCTGGAGTGTCCAGTTGTTCTGACTGTTCTCCCCCTCCAGTCCCCTTACTTTCTCAGGAAGACAGTTAACAAAACGCCTGATAGGCACCTGATACATTTCACCTCTATGTGCCTTCCCCTGACTATGGTCTCGTCTTTTCTTAAAAACTTTAATTATTTTTTATCATGTATATGTGTGTGTTGGGGGGGTGTGTGTGCCCATGAGGACAGGTGCCTGCAGAGGCCAGAGGTGTCAGATCCTCAGGAGCTGGAGTGACAGGTGGTTGTAAGCTACCCAAAATGGTGCTGGGAACTGAACTGAGGTCCCCTGCAAGAGCAGCACATGCTTTTAGCTCCTGAGCATCTCTCCAGCTCTCAGTTTCTTCTCTTAAAAAACAAAAAATATACACAATCACCAAATGCATAGACAGAGAAAGTGGGGGTTTTCAGAAAGGAACTCATGCTGTCCCTGGTGGCACATGTCTGCCACTCCAGACCCTCAGGAGGTTCAGTCAAGAAGATTGGAAGTTCAAGACCCACAGGGGGCTACAGAGCAAAGAGGTCAATCTGGGATACTTACATGGGCCCTGGCTTAAAATAAAAGACAAAAAGAAGGGGTGGGGTTTATAGCTTAGTTGGTAGGATGTAATAGCATGCAGAGGCCCTGGGGTTGACCTTCAGTATCACAGAAAAACAAACAAAATTAAGCTAGATGGCACAGGACTGTAATGGCCACACTCAGAAGATGGAGGCAGGAGTTCAAGGTCATCCTCACCTAGAGAGTTAGAGGTCAGCCTGGGTTAATTGAGAATGGGTCTCTGTCAGTCAGTCATTCAGTCAGTCAGTCGTCAAGGACTGGGGTTGTAGCAGAGCACCAGCCTAGTGCCAGAGCCGAGGAGGAAGGCAGCTTCTTTTCAGATAGCCGAGCAGGAGAGAGGTCCAGCAGAGTGAGAGCTCTGCAGGCAGAAGGCAGCAGCTTATCTCAGAGGAAGGAACATCTACAATGTGGCAGAACCGGCTCCCGGGAATCCTTCACAGACAGTGAATGCAAGGGCCGACTCAAAGCTGGAAATTTAACTCAGAGGCTGTGTGTCTTAGGTTTTTATTTTTTATTATTATTAGATTTTTTGGGTTTTTTTGTTTTTTGTGTTTTGTTTTTTTGAGACAGGGTTTCTCTGTGTAGCTTTGTGCCTTTCCTGGAACTCACTTGGTAGCCTAGGCTGGCCTCGAACTCACAGAAATCTGCCTGGCTCTGCCTCCCGAGTGCTGGGATTAAAGGCATGCACCACCACTGCAGATTTTTTCAATTATATTTATTCATTTTTTCATTTGTGTTTTGTCTGAATGTATGTTTGTGATCTTAACCACTGAGCCATCGTTCCAGCCCTGTTTTGTTATTATTATTATTTTAATTAATTAATTAATTAATTTTGAGACAGGGTTTTCTGTGTAGCTTTGGAGCCTGTCCTGGAACTCACTCTGTAGACCAGCCTGGCCTCACAGAGATCCACCTGCCTCTGCCTCCCGAGTGCTGGGACTAAAGGCATGTGCCACCACCACCCGCCTATTATTATTATTTTTAATTGTGTGTATGTGTGTGCACTTAAGTGCAGGTGCCTGAGGAAGCCAAAACATCGGATACCCTGGAGCTGGAGTTACAAGCAGTTGTGAGCCAACCAACATCCGTTCTGGGCACCAAACATGGGTCCTCTGCAAGAATAAGATGTGTTCTTAGCCACTGATCTCTCCAGCCCCAGGATCTGTAAATTTTAAAGGGCCATGACTCTTAAGATGCCTACCAGCTTTGCTCTGAAGGCCACTGACCACAGGCCCTTGCTCTCCTCACTTCCTGGTCCCACCCTCAACCCCAGTGAAATTATCTTTTGTGGGGGGGGGCTTGCCCTTCCTACTTTATCTCCCGACCAACCAAAGTCCCTACAGCCACTCAGTCTACCAGACAGAAACCTCTCACCTCAATTCCCAGTTTATATAGGGTCCAGAGCCCATCAGGCTCATGCCCTGGGCAGAAAGGACACAGGCAAGGAGGCTTGGCTAGCAATTTGCTCTTGAGTCCCCTTACAGGGAGCCGCTTCCCACCGTCATTAAAACTCGCCCTCACTCTGCTATCCTTCCTGGCCATTCTTTAAGATGATGAGACAATAAACCCAGATGCAATGGGCTCAGAAGGATGAGTTTCAAGGACTCTAGTTTTCCATTTTCCACGATAGCTAAGGCCCCCAGAGAAATAGGCTCTGTCACTTCAAAGAAGCCTGCAACCACAGCATGCACGAGGGCCTAGGCGTAGTGCCCAGTAGCACGCCTGAGTGTACACACACAAGCTGGGAGTCATAGGTAGTGCTTCTCTTTAACCCCAGCTCTTGAGAGGCAAAGGTAGGCATAGCTCTGAGTTTGAGGCCACCCTGGTCTGCATAGAGAGTTCCAGGCTAGCCACACAGTGAGAAACTGTCTCAACAAAAGCAAACAAAACCAAACACCAGGAAATTCACTGAAGGAGTGAGCAGTAGCTCTGTGCCAGGCCCCCTGCTGGCAGTTGGGTGGGTTAGAGACCAGTCTCTGCTAGCCTCACAGGAAGCCAGTGTTCAGGCGGGCTTTCCTTAAGAGCTAGGGGTGGAGGTGTGTGTGTGTCTCGGCACGCTCAGCTTAGAGTCCCAGGTTTGGTTTTCAATGAGCCATATTTAAGATACCACCTGCTATCCCCACTTCTGTCCTCAAAAATGAGTTAGTTAAGATTTAAGGCAGGGGCAGCACCTGTGTGCTCAGTGACCTTTCCTAGTGGATTCTGTTGTGGCCTGTGACCTTGCTCTTGCTGAGATGCATCAAAGCCTGATTAAGAATGCTTGGGTCCCCATGAAACCCTACTATACCCAGGTTTACCAGGAAATTTGGGTAGGAATGGAGTTAATGACCTTCATCGTTGATAAAATCTGTACTGCTGATAAAAGAAGGAGAGCTTTGCAAGGCTCCAGTCCTGCACCTGCCCAAGGCCATCATTAACCGCTCCCGGAGTCCACTCACAATGAATCCTGTGGGCTAAACTTAAGCAAGCTGTGTTAGATGGGAACATGGGACATCGCTGTGCACTTACCTAAGTACCATTTACAGTGTGGCGTTAATAAATGTATGTGAGCAGCACCACTCCCTATGGATATCCTCTCTGCTTCCCCTGAATACGTCCTCTGTAGTGCAGCAGGCTCCATCAGAACCTCTGAGCCACCTTCTGTAGGAAACCTGAGGAACGAGCAGCAGTGTGGGCTGCATAAAGCTTGGTCATTGGTGTCTAGATACAAACCGATTCCAATAGTCTATAATTGTTTGTTGAACAGTTTTGTCTCGGCCTAGCATCTTGCTTCTCTGATCTTGTTTTCATATTTTGGGAAAGAAGATGTTAATTATTTTAAGGGCTTATGTAAATTTTTATGAGGGTCAATAAGAAGATAAGGGGAAACAAAACATTAAATTGTGAAATGCTGAAATAAGAGCATAAAATAAGCTCGGTGGCACACCACTAATCCCAACCAGAGTGGGAAGGAGCCCAAATTCTGGAGGTCAAGGCCAGCGTGGGCAACTAAAACCCTGTCTCAAAAAAGTATTTCAAAAGTAAATGGAAAGGAGCTGGGAGGATGGTCCACATCGAGCGGCTTACAAATACTTGCTGACTATGGATCCAGTGGATCCAACACCCTCTTTCTCTTTGGGCATCCATATACATATAACATGCACACATACCCATTAATGAATATTATAATGGAAAGAAAAACAAGATTTAAGGCAGGGCTGGAGAAATGGCTCAGGGGTTAAGAGCACTTGTTGCTTTTGCACAGGTCCCAGGTTTGGTTCCCAGCACCTACTCACATGAGGGTTCATAACCACCTGTAACCCCAGTTCCAGGGGATTCAAAAGCTCTCCTCTGACATCCCTGGCATCAGACATGCATGAAGTGCACATACATACATGCAGGCAGAACATGCACACATACAAGATAAACTCTTTTGTTTTTGTTTTTCAAGACAGTGTTTTTCTGTGTAGCTTTGGCTGTCCTGGAACTCAAGTCTATAGACCAGGCTGGCCTTGAACTCACAGAGATCCACTTGCCTCTGCCTTCTGAGTACTGAGATTAAAAGGTGTGTGTGCTACTACATCCAGTTTAAAATAAGTAAGTCTTTAAAAAAATTAAATAAGAAGAGGGGGTCAAGATCATGCTGGGGAAACCCACAGAGACAGCTGACCAGTGCTAGTTGGAGCTCACTGACTCTGGACTGACAGCTCGGGAACCTACATGGGACTGAACTAGGCCTGCTGAATGTGGGTGACAGCTATGTGACTCGATCTGTTTGTGGAGTCCCTGGCAGCAGGACCAGGACTTATCCTAGATTCATGAACTGGCTTTTTGGAGCCCATTCCCTGCGGTAGGATACCTTGGTCAGCCTTGATACAATGGAGAGGGGCTAGGCTCTCCTTCAACTTGGTATGCCAGACTTTGTTGACTATCATGGGAGGCCTTACCACTCTGAGGAGTGGATGGGGGCAGATTGGGAGGGAGGTGAGGAGGTGGGAGAAAGGGAGGGAGGGAAAACTGGGGTTGGTATGTAAATTGGAAAAAAAATTTTTTTTTTTTTGTATGTGGAGCTGAGGATCGAACCCAGAGCCTTGCGCTTGCTAGGCAAGCGCTCTACCACTGAGCTAAATCCCCAACCCCAATGGAAAAAAATTTTAATAAATAAACATATTTAATAATAAAAATAAATAAATAAACTAAAAAAAAATTAAATAAGCCAGGTGTGGTGGCACACACCTTTAATCCCAGCGTTTGGGAGGCAGAGGCAAGTGGATCTCTGTGAGTTCGGGGTCAGCCTGGTCTACATAGTGAATTCCAGGACAGCCACAGCTACATAGTGTGATCCTGTTTTGAAAAAAAAAAAACAAAAACCAAGTAATAATAGTAATAATAATAATAGTAATAAAATTAAATAAATAATTGATCAGCCAAACATGGTGACCCAGGCCTATGATCCCAGGACTTGGGAGTGGATGGAATTTAAGGCCTGTAGGCATTGAGGTTAATCAAGAGGTCACCTGTTAAAAGGACTGTTGTTGGTTGGTTAACTTTTGGTTTCAGGTTTCTGGGTGTGGTTGTTGACTTTTATATGAATCACCTGTGTAACTACAGGAAACTTGACCCTTCTGAGAACGGACATTCCTGCTTGCTACCTCAGGGAACACTCAAGGCAGTATCAAGGCTTTCCTGGCTTTCTAGATTCCTTGGGAGTTATGAGGGAGAAGATGAGGCTAATATACAGAGCCATGCAGACCCAGGTTCAAATTCTGGCCCAACAACTGAGTTGCAATGAAGTTTTGGGCAAATCAGACCAAAACTCTCTTCATCTTCTGCTCCTGCTGCCCTCCCCACCCCCAACCAGCCACCCTAATAAAAAAAAGAAAAGAATAAAGTCCAGGACCCACAACTCAGGTTTGGCTAGAAGGCCAGATTGTACTGCAGCAGGCTGTGGGCTCAAGACCAGCTACCTCCAGCATCTCCACAGCCAAGGGGTTCTATGGCAAAGCCTAGACTCTGTGGCTATGTGTTATTTCTGAGGGTCTTCTGTGGTTACAGCTCCAAATAGCTTTTCCTTCCTAATCTAAACTTCCTGAACTTTAGAGAGGCCCAGATATAAATTATAGCACAGTTTGAGTGTCTTTAATCTGGCCTGACACTCTTGTATCCATCGTATGTGTAACCAGAGGGGCTCTTAGTAAACTTAGGTAAACAGAGAATCGAGGAAGGCTTCTGGATGTTTGACACCTGCCCCATGTTTATGCTGGAGCAGGGTATCCTGAACATCTACATTGACTGGACCACCAGGGAATGGGCCTTCAGGAGCTAAATAAACTGGAGATGCTTCTAAAGAAATGGAGGATTTAAGAAGGTTGAAGTGGCCTCGACTTGAAGACTGTCCAACAGTTGCTTGAGAAAGCACCAGCACCTAAGACAGAGATCTGGCCTTCAGCAGGAGCAAACCACATCTACAGAGTTTGGTGGAAAAGCAAATGTAGCTCTGGCCCCTAACGTGGAGATGTCCACATGGAATCCACACAGCCCAGAACTCAGGGCAGTCTGTAGACTTCATTATAGCTGGATCATAAGCACAAAGAAAGGAAAGATGCACACGTGCATGTACACACATAAATACATCTCACACACACACACACACACACACACACACACACACACACACACATGCCAATGACATTTATAATAACCATTGAAGCTGAGGGGTAAGTATGTGGCTCAGTTTTCTTTCTTTCTTTTTTTGTGGAGCTGAAGATCGAAACCAGGGCCTTGCGCTTGCTAGGCAAGCACTCTACTACTGAGCTAAATCCCCAGCCCGGGTGGCTCAGTTTTGCTCTTCTTCTTCTTCTTCTTCTTCTTCTTCTTCTTCTTCTTCTTCTTCTTTTTTTTTCTTTTTCTTTCTTGAGACAGGGTTTCTCTGTGTAACAGCCTGGCTGTCCAGGAACTCACAATGTAGACCAGGCTGGCCTTCCTCTTCCTCCTGTGCTGGGATTAAAAGCATGCACCAAGGCCTGGCTTTTTTTTTTTTTTTTAATTTCTACATATGTTTATATTTTTCTATATGAAAGTAAAATAATGTCAAAAAAAGAAGAAAATGAGATTTTTTTCAGATGTTTGTATCAAATGCTTCATTTTTCTTACTTCTCATCAATTGCTCAAAAAAAAAAAAAAAAGCCACATGATCATATTTGAATTACAAGCTTGCAATACAGGTTTTTGTTTTGTTTTGTTTTGGTTGGTTTTGATTTTTCAAGACAGGGTTTCTCTGTGTAGTTTTGCACCTTTCCTGGAACTCACTTTGTAGACCAGGCTGGCCTCGAACTCACAGAGATCCGCCTGCCTCTGCCTCCTGATTGCTGGGATTACAGGTATGCGCCACCACCGCCCGGCTCGATACAGTTTTATGTTGTTAGGTTTTAGAAGGCTCTTGTCTGGTCCTGAACAGCCTCACACTCCTTGTGTGGTTCACTTTGTAGTCCCCTGCCTTTGCTTCCTGAATGCCAGCCAGACTTCCAGGTATGTGCCTTCATGCCCGTCACTTCCGTTTTTCTTGAAGTTTCTTGGCACCTTTCCCAATTCTTTTTGAGAAAAGAAGTGTGTGTTTCTTGACTCTAAGAGGAAGAGTTTCTGGCTTCTTATACGATTTCCCGAGTGAAATATACTTTTTGTCTTAACAGCATTATTATGGGAGCTTTCTCTTTTCTTGTTCTGATTGAAATCCAATTCAGCTCCTTCTACAGGGTTTCTTTCAGTTTGTGTCTGCACTGGTTACATTGTTCTTTAGTAACTATGTATCCCAGACTAGAATCCACAGAGGCAGTGCCTGCAACAGTGTATTTGTTTGTTTCCTGTGACTGTAACAAAATGCCTGAAGCTGGTTGTTTTATAAAGAAGTTTGTTTAGTTCACAGTTTTGGAGCTTCAAGAATGTGGTGCTGTTTGCAAACAGTTCTTCTGAGGACTTCAGGGCAAATGGCGGCATCACAACGACAGGAATAGAGGAGAGAGAGCGATCACCTGGAAAAACTAGAAAACTAAAGAGTGACTTGGGGCTCAGGCTCTGGCTTTTACATGTAACAACTCACTCTTTGGAAATCTAAGTAATTTAAGGTCCTATAAGAAATTCTTCGAGCCAGACAGTGGTGGCCCACGCCTGTAATCCCAGCACTTTGGAGGCAGAGCCAGGTGGATCTCTGTGAGTTCGAGGCCAGCTTGGTCTACAAAGAGAGTTCCAGGAGAGCCAGAGCTACACAGAGAAACCCTGTCTCCAAAAACAAAAACAAAACAAACAAAGAAATTCTTCAAATTTTTTGAGAGTTATGATCTAACCACCCCAACTAGGCCTCATCATCTCCCAACAGGGCCACACTAGGCAACCAACTTCCCTATCTTGAACACTTGGGGAACTCCCTCAAACCACATACAAACCATAGGGAGGGACGATAATGAGGGAAGCTGAGGACATGGTAACAGGGGAGGAGGGTAAGATGGAGGACAGAGCTAAGATGGAAGTATTTTCTCCTGGGGACAAGCTTCAGCCTGGTCCTGAGAAATTCTAGTTTGTCACACCTGAGGACAGGGCCAGTGGCAGTGGCAGGGCTTGGAGAACTAGGCTCAATGGGGGTCTGATTGGTCTACCAGTGCCAACTCCAGCACCATCCACACCTACCCACAGATCTCAGACCCGGCTAGCACCACTTTGCCTAGAGAGCTTGCTCAAATGCAGGTGCCTGGGCACACTTCCAAAGTTTCTGACTCAGAGGGATAGGGGGTGGGATGGGGGAGCTGAGCATATGCACTTCTAGTATGTTCCCAGGTTCTCTCAGAACTATACTTTCCAAGCAACAGTGTCCACTGATCATCTCCTTTGCTTTCTTTAATGTTATTGTTGCTGTAATAATAATAATAGTAATTGTTATTATTAATGTGTTTATTTACTTGGTATGTATGTTTGGGCATGCACACTCATGCAATGGTCCATGTGTGAAAGTTGGAGGGAACTTGGAGAAGTCAGTTCTCTTGTGCTCTGTAGTGTCTAGAATCATCAGGCTTAGAGTCAAGCACCTTGAGCTAATGAGTGACCTCTTCTGCCCTTTCCCTTTGTTTTCCTGGACCACAAACTCAAGGTAACTTTTGCAACCAGAGCCTAAGTGGAGCTAAATAGAACGGTGCACCTTCAATCCCAATATTTGAGAGTCAGAGGCAGGAGGATTTCTCTGAGTTCAAGGCTAGCCTGGAAAGACAGAGAAAGAGAGCCACTGCTGAGCTTTTTAAAATTTAATTTAATTTAATTTTTTAAATTTATTGCTAGGCGGTGGTGGTGGCGGCGGCGGCGCGCATGCCTTTAATTCCACCCAGCATTCAGGAGGCAGAGGCAGGAGGATCTCTGTGAGTTTGAGACCAGCCTGGTCTACAGAGGGAGTTCCACACAGCCAGGGCTACACAGAGAAACCCTGTCTCAAAATACAAATAAATAAGGAATTTAAAATTTAAAGTTAAGTAAAAGAAATACCTGACAGTTTTGTAAAGCACTAATCAAGCTTTTCTTTTCCTTTCATTCATTCATTCACTCATTCATTCATTTTTTTCTTTCTTTTTTTCTTTTCTATTTTTTTTTTTTTTTTGGTTTGTTTGTTTGTTTGTTTGTTTCGGTTTTTTGAGACAGGGTTTCTCTGTGTATCCCTGGCTGTCCTGGTATTAACTACTGAGCCACCTCTCCTGACACCCATCAGGCATTTTGTAGAATGTCCCTACAAAGTTTGGAATTTTTCTTGTGATTTCCCCTTGGTTAGGAGAAGGGCCCGACTCATCTGGTGCCAGGAGGCACCACTTGATTACAGAAGTCACTGCCAAGTCTCTTCACCTTGGTTTTATTTTTGTTGTTGTTTTTGTTTTTCAGGGTTTTGAAACAGTGCACCGTCGGCCCAGGCTGGTATTGAACTTGAAATGTGGTGGAGGAAAGACTTGAACTCCTGAACTTCCACCTCTAGTCACCCAAGTGCTGGGATTACAGTGCTGACTTCCTCTATGTGTTTATTTACTCATTTAGATCACTGTGGGTTCATGTTTATTTATTTTAGACTTTGGGTTCCAGCCCAAGACATTATTCATTTTATTGCTCAAATTGTTCCGCTGCTGGCTGTTGAGAATTTGTTCCATTTGGTTCCTGAATCCTGCTAACACGCCTCATTCTAAGTTTTGCTTTCTGGCAATTGCCTCTAAACATTTAAAATCACGCTTTTTTTTTTTTTTTTCTTTTTGCGGAGCTGAGGACTGAACCCAGGGCCTTGTGCTTGCTAGGCAAGCGCTCTACCACTGAGCTAAATCCCCAACCCCAAATCACACTTTTTTTGTTTGAGCCCTCCTATTTTTCATTTCTCTGAAACCATATGTTACCAGATTGATCCTTTTTATTAGCAATTCTCTCTGGTTTTGTGGATGCAGGATAATACCATCTCAAAGTTTCTAATCATAATATCTAATCATATTATCGGGAGTAGTGAGTTCAAGGCCAACCTGGGCTACATAAAATCCTGTTTAAAAAAAAAAAGAAGAAGAAGAAGAAGAAAAGAAAAGCAGCTTTAATTTTTTCTGCTTTTAGCCATTGTAGCTTGTTCCAAAATGTCATTAATGTGTATAGACTTCAAGCTACATAGACCAGGCTAGCCTCAAACTCATAGAGACCCGCTGGCCTCTGTCCTCTGAGTCCTGAGATCAAAGACCCACGCCACCACACCATAGCTTTGCTTTTATTTATTTTTTTATTATTTATTTATTTATTTATTTATTTATTTATTTATTTATTTATTTATTATGTATACAGTGTTCTGCCTGTATATATGCCTCCAGGCCAGAAGAGGGCACCAGATCTCATTACAGATGGTTGTGAACCACCATGTGGTTGCTGGGAATTGAACTCAGGACCTCTGGAAGATCAGTCAGTACTCTTAACCTCTGAACGATCTCTCCAGCCCCTAGCTTTGCTTTTAAAATGCTGTGAGTTTGAGTTATATTTGCATGTGTGCTTGTAACTAAGTTTTCCAGGCTTTGGCTTAAGAAAAATTCTGATACTTTGAATCCGGTGGTGCCAGCTGTGGTAAGGTGCAGCTGTGATCTTAGTTATTGAGGAGGCAGAAAGTGCATTTATTTATTCATGGTGTGTGTATGGGGCGGCATCTATGCACATGGGGGGGCAATCTGGGTACTCCACAGCGCACATGGAGGCCAGAGGACAACGTTCAGGACCCGGTGCTCATCTTCTACCCTGCGGGTTCTGGGGGTGGAGCTCAGGCCATCTGACTTGGCAAGTGCCCTTACTCTATGAATCATCTTGCCCGCCCCCAAGTTCTTGTATTTTTATTTTGTTTTTTACTTTTTATAGTTCAAGGATTAAACATAGGACTTTATACATGCTAGGCAATCCCTTAACACTGAACTCCATTCAGGCTCAGTGTTTTGTATTTAAGGACTACATACAATGTGTCTTCTTATTACAATCAGAAGAGGCTGTATGAACTGCAACATAGTAATCCCATGGACGACCTGCTTGCAGTTACTATTCTACATTTTAAAACCCCAGAGTCAGGCATGGTGCAGATGCCTGTAATCCCAGCATTTGGAAATGGCTCAAGAGGATCAGGAATTCAAGGCCAGCCTTGACTACATAAGACCTTGTCTCAAAAGCAAAACTAAACTAAAAAACAAACAATCCCCACAAAAGAATCCCAACTCAAACCAAACCAAATAGAAACAAATTTTAACTACACAAAAATGTTGTTATTTTGGCCTGTAACATTTCCAAGTGTATAGGTTGACAAGATGGGTCAGTGAGTCAGGCTAGTAAAGGCACTTAACTTGCCAGCTGGGATGTTGTGCAGTGTTAGAGCACTTGCCTGGAATGTGACAGGTCTGGGGTTCAATCCCCAGCCTGCAAAACAAATAAAACACATTTCAGGGACTCAGGCTTATTTTTCTTCACTATGGAACATTAGCTTAAGGTGTGTTACATTCATTTATGCTGTGGAATATTTGTCTAATGATGCAAAGATGTGTTGTATTCTTTATGTTGCATTTGTTTAATTCTGTGAAGCTATGCTACTTTGCCTGTCTAAAACACTTGATTGGTCTAATAAAGAGCTGAATGGCCAATGGCTAGATAGGAGAGGGATAGGCGGGCCTGCCAGGTAGAGAGAATAAATAGGATGAGAAATCTAGGCTTGAGAGAAAAGGAGGACACCAGGGTCCACCCACCCACCCACCCACACAGCCAGCCATGAAGTAAGAAGGAAAGAAAGATATATAGAATAAAGAAAGGTAAAAAACCCAGAGGCAAAATGTAGTTAAAGAGAAATTGGATAATTTAAGTTAGAAAAGCTGGCTAGAAAGAGGCCAAGCTAGGGCCGGACATTCATAAATAAGAATAAGTCTCTTTGTATTTATTTGGGAGTTGAGTGGCAGGCCCCCAAAGAGTAAAAATCAAATCAAAACAAAACAAAACAAAAAAACTTTTTTAAAGACAAGATTTCTCTGTGTAACCCTGGCTGTCTTGGAACTCATTCTGTACACAAGGCTGTCCTCTGCCTCTCAAATACTGGCATTAAAGGAGTATGCCACCATCACCATACTAGGACTCCTTGGACTTTGTGTGTGCCTGCATATGTCATACACACCCCAAATAAATAAAATGTAATAAAACAAATTAAACAAAATACTTAAGTCTTTTGGTTGTTTATACATTATCATTTCCAGAAATCTTTGCTAACATCTAAATTCCATCCTTTTTGATTGTTTTATTTTTACTTTCTGAGACAGAGTCTGTCTATGTAGCTGTGCTGCCTGTCCTGGAACTCTCTATGTAGACCAGACTGACCTCAAATGGAAATCTGCCTGCTTCTGTCTCCTGAGTGCTGGGATCAAAGGCATGAGCCACAGTCATCTTTCTATTTATTGTTTTGTTTTGTTTTTTGTTTTTCGAGACAGGGTTTCTCTGTGTAGCTTTGCGTCTTTCCTGGATCTCACTCTGTAGACCAGGCTGGCCTCAAACTCACAGAGATCCGCCTGGCTCTGCCTTCCGAGTGCTGGGATTAAAGGCATGAGCCACCACCACCCGGCGCAGCACAAGTTCTTAACTCTGGAGTCATCTCTCCAGTCTGCTGTGGAATAGTCTTTTTGTACACTGTAAAGATTTGAATTGGTTTAATAAAATGCTAGTTGGCCAGTAGCCAGGCAGGAAGTATAGGTTGGGAGACCAAACTAAGGATGATGGGAAGGAGAAGGGCTGAGAACAGAGTCACCAGTCAGACCCAGAGGGAGCAGGAGACAAATGTGCCATGCTGATAAAGGTACCACCACATGACAAAGCATTAATAGAAATATGGGTTAATTTAAGTGTAAGAGCTAGCTAGTAACAACTATCAGCCGAGCATTTATAAGTAATATTAAGTCTCTGAGTCAGTTATTTGGGACTGAGCAGTTGGGACAAAAAAAGTCTGATTACACCAGTCTTGAAGCTCTAGCCTTCTGTCTAATGTCATTCCATTTCATCCTGAAGAGATTCCTTTTCTCACTGCTGGTCTGCTTTCATTTGTCTGCAGGCATCTTGACTTTAGTGGGTCCACAGGATTTATTTGGGTTTTGGTTTGAGTAATGTAATGGTGGTATTCTATTGTCTTGGCCTCTATGGCTTCTGAGAAGTCAAACCCAACTGGCTTGTCTTTTTCTTTTTGCTATTTGGCTCCTTGTGGCTTTCAGGTTTTTCTCTTTTTCTGGTTTGCAGCTGCTTGGCTATGTTGTGCTTGGGTATTTTCTTTGTGGGTTTCTTTTCCCCTTTTTCTGTTTTGCCAAAATCCTTTTCATCAAATCTATGAAATTCTTTTTTTTTTTCCCCTTAAGACAGGGTTTCTCTCTGTATCTCTGGCCATCCTGGAATTTGCACTGTAGCCCAGGCTGTCCTCGAACTCCCAGAGATCCGCCTGCCTCTGCCTCCTGAGTGCAGGGATTAAAAGTGCGTGCCACTGCTGCCTGGCTTCGCCAGCTATTTGTGAAGAGCATTCCTTTTGTTCTCACAGGTAGTTAAATCATGGGCTGGTCATCTTAAACTTGTGAATTTTTAAAAATGTTATTCTTTTAGTGATTATTTCAATTTTAATAATTTGTTTTAGTGAACAGTTTAGAAAAGACACTTGTGACGGTGCATGTGTGTAGAAGAACGTTTCTCTGTGTCCCGCCCAGCCTTGTGGTGGGATGAGTCTCTCCCACCCATGGTCCCACAGCTGCTTATAAAATAATTACACAGAAGCTTATATTAGTTACAAAATGTATGGCCTATGGTTTCAGCTTCTTGCTAGCTAGCTTTTTCATCTAAAATTAACCCTTTCCTACGAAGCTATATGTTGCAACATGGCCATGGCATTACCGGTCTGCTGGCATCTTGTTTCTCCTGCCGTGGGCTCATGTCTTCTCTCTGTATCTCTGCTTGGATTTCCCACCTGGCTGTAAGCTTCTTTGCCACAGGACAAAACAGCTTTATTTATTATCCACTGGGATCCACCCATATTCACAGCATACAGAAAGACATCCCACAGCACATGTGTATAACCCCATCTCCTTGGGAGATGGAGGAAGCAGGATGGAGAAGTCAAAGTCATTCTCAGCTACATGTGGAGTTCAAGGGCAGCCTGGGCTATATGAAACCTGGTCACTTAAAAAAATAAATAAATAAACTTCACAAGTTTCTTTCATTTAAAAATTTCAATAGAGCTGTGAGGTGATAGGAGGCAGAGGCAGGTAGATCTCTGTGAGTTTGAGGCCAGCCTGGTCTACAGAGCTAGTTCCAGAACAGTCAAAGGTACACAGAGAAACCCTGTCTCAACCCTGCCCCCCCAAAAAAACCCACAAAAATAAAACAAAACAAAAACTGCTATTGTTAGTATATATATTTTTTTAATTTTTATTTTCCAGAGCTGAGGATTGAACCCAGGGCCTGTGCTTGCTAGGCAAGTGCTCTACTACTGAGCTAAATCCCCCAACCCCTTTTTTTATCTTATTTTTTAAACATTTTTATTTTCCGGTATTGTTAATATTAAGATTGTCAAAATTGGAACAAATATTTAGTAAGTTTCTCGCATATGTGAGCTGAAAAATTATATAAGATTCTGGGTTTAGCTGTCTATCTACCTGTCTGTAATAGACACTGACCGATCTTAAAGACTCTGCTTTTTACTAATTTGTCTTTGAAGACGTCTCTGTAGTGTCCTGTCAGGAGGTTTGTATCACCTTCAGCAATGCCAGTATTTTATGTCAAATAGGAACACTCCAGCACGGTTTTCAGTGGGGACTGGAGTTCAAAAATAAGCTGGAATAGCTCTGCATGTTGACGAGCTGCCCAGTCTCTGACTGAGCCTGCTTCCGCAGGGTAGCCTGCTGTCCTGGGTTTCCTTTCCACTCTCTATCTCCTGTTCCAGGCTTTGGCCCCAGGTCTATCTGAATTCCTCCCAGTGGCAGGCTCCTCTTTCCGCTCAGGCCTTTGCTGTTGCTGCTGCTGCTGCTGCTGCTGCTGCTGCTGGGCGCCCTCCCCTTGGATGCAGTTTATCCTTGATTCCTCCCTGCTCACACCTCCTCCTTGCTCTCCTTGGGTCTGCACTTCCTCTGTCCCTGTCTAGTCTATTCTTCATATAAGAGCTGGAGTGATCTCAAGGCACATCTGAGCATGTCCCCATGCTGCATAAAGCCTTTACAGCCTCTTTACTGACCTCTGAAAAAAGATGAAACTCCTTACACACACACACACACACACACACACACACACACACACACACACACACCACACACACCACATACACCACACACATATCACATACACACACACACACACACACACACACACACACACACACACACACACACACCTTGCCATGATGTTGTCTGTTTCCTACTCATTTCTCTAGCTGTGCTTGGAGGCACACAGGAGACAGAAGTCCCAGACTGGGTTGACATGGACTGTAGCAGGCAAGGAGCACTTCAAGGATGATACTCAGATTTCTGGTTGGGCAAGTCAAAGAAGTTTCTAACTCCCAGCAGCTCCAGGAAACATCAGTTAGCTGCAAATGCAGGGACCACACCTCCACTTCCTCTGTCCCTCACTCTGCCTTTCCAAGGCTCGAGCAAGCTTTGAGTCTGAGTCCTAAGTCTGCCTTTCATTTACTGTGCCCTCGGCTTAGCACTTCCTCCTTGAAGAAGCCTGCTTTCTCCTCTAGAAAGCAGGAATTATTCCCACCCCTCCACTCCTCCCTCCCTTTTTAATCAGAGGGGAAATTTATTTAGAGTGGCAACTTTGGGTCTAGCTAGGATTGACATGAAGAAGAACTGGGCCAAGAAGTCTGCATCAGTAAACAGGTCAAGGAATGATCTGGTGGATTTTGTAGGCTGTTTTGTTTTGAGACAGGGTCTCATGCTGTAGCCCTGGCTGGCCTGGTACTTGCTATAGAGTTATTCAGGCTGGCCTCACACTAAGGCCTCACACAATCTTACCTCTGCCTCTCAAGTGCTGGGATTACAGGTGTGTACTACTGTGTCTGGCACTTGTGAGTGTGTGGGTGGACTTGCCTGAATGCACATTGGATACCAGAGGTTGACTTCATATATCTTCCTCTCTGCTTTTTTTTTTTTTAACATTGCTTGAGGGGAGGGGCCAATGTAGACATGCCACAGTGTGCATGTAGAGGTCAGAGGACAGCTTGTAGGTGTTCTCTCCTTCCTCCATGTGGGTCCCCCAGGGACTGAATTCAGATAGTCAGGTTTGGTAGCAAGCACCCTTACCTGCTGAGCTATCTTGTTAGCCTAGGCTCATTGAGAGAGAGAGAGAGAGAGAGAGAGAGAGAGAGAGAGAGAGAGAGAGAGGTTTATTTTTATTTTAAATTATGCTTATGCATGCATGTCTATGTGTAGGTATGCATATCAGTGCAGTTCCCTGCTGAGGCCAAAAGAGGACATTAGATTCCCTGGAGCTGGAGTTAACAGCTTCCTGACATAGGTGCTGGGAACCAAACTCCGGTCCTCGGCAAGGGCAGCACCCTTAAGTACCTTAAGTACAGATCTGCTGTGGGATGTCTTTCTGTATGCTGTGAATCTGTGTTGCTCTGACTGGTTGATAAATAAAGCTGCACTGGCCCATGGCAGGGCAGGATGGAGCCAGGCAGGAAAATCCAGGAGAGACAGTGAAAGGAGAGAAGAGAGTCAGGGGAGACGCCAACTCGCTGTCCAAGGAGCAACATGTAATGGGATGCAGGTAGAGCTATGGAACACGTGGCGATACATAGATAAATAGAAATGGGTTAATTTAAGATGAAAGAGCTGGGGTTGGGGATTTAGCTTAGTGGTAGAGCGCTTGCCTAGCAAGTGCAAGGCCCTGGGTTCAGTCCTCAGCTCAAAAAAAAAAAAAAAAAAAGATGAAAGAGCTAGCTAGCAAGAAGCCTGCGATAGGCCATACAGTTGGTAATTAATATAAGCTACTGAATGCTTATTTTATAAATGGCTACAGGACTAAGGGGCCAGGTGGGACTGGAGAAACTTCTGCTACACAGATCCATTTCTCCACTGGGCTCATTTTTTTTTTTTAATACAAAAAAAAAAAATTATTAGGAGCTGGGGATGTACTCCGCTTGGAAAAATACATATCTACCATACAAAGCCCTGGGTTCGATCCCCGGGAATGTATAAAATGGATGCAGTGGCGCCTACCTGTCATCCCAGCAGCAAGAAAGTGGAGACAAGGGCATCAGAAGGTTAAGGTCATCTTTGGCTACACAGTGAGTGAAAGGCCAGGGTGGGTTACGATAGACCCTGTCTAAAAAAGTTTAAAAAGGAAAGGCGTTATGATTATGGGTGGGAAACTAAAGACATGCAACAGGCCTGAGTGGCGCCTAGCTGGAGGTGGCTGTTTCCTGGGGCCTCAGTAGTGGAGTCCATTTGCTTTACAGGGACATCTCTCTGGTGGAGGATGCGTATCAGATAGGTTGGTTGAGACAGGAAGGGTGGAACTTCCAGTTCCGTGAACCGTGACTTCTCTTGTTTGAGGAAGGGGCCTGCCTGGGTGTTGAACAGACTCTGCCCTAAGCCCCCAAGTCATCCTGAACCGTGTACTTGGCACACCAGCCTCTGAGCAGGTGCAGCTGGCTCTACCTATGAAGGGAATGGGAAAATGCCCCCCACAGGCTCTGGCATTTGAATCCTTGCTCCCCAGTTGATGGTTTCCTTTGAGGAGGTCTGGGAGGTGTGGCCCTGCTGGAGGAAGTAGGCACTATGGATGGGCTTTGAGGTTTCAAAATGCCACACCACACCCAGTGTCCTTTTTCCCCCCCTTTGACACAGGGTCTCTCTACTGAGCCTTGGCTGTCCTGGAACTCACTATGTAGACTAGGCTGGCCTTGAACTCACAGAAATCCACTTGTCTCTTCCTCTTGAGTGCTGGGATCAAAGCACGTGCCACCATGCCCAGCTTACTAGTGTGCTTTTTGCTTTATGCTAACTGTTAGAAGATGTGAGCTCAGCGTCCTGCTCCAGCCACCATGCCTCTGCTCTGCCATCATGGATTCTCAACTCTGGAACCATCAGCCAAAGTCAACTCTCCCTTTAGTTGTCTTGGTCGTGGTGCTTTATCGTAGCAACAGGGAAGTATAGTCCAGCCTCCAAGTGTAGCATGAGTCCTTTACTCTGTTTCCTGGGCCACAGCTCTAGTCCAAACCACTGCAGCACCGGGACACTGTACCAAGGGGGCATGAGACCTCTGCTCTTGCCTTGTCTCACGTCAGCCCCATCCAGCACAGTGCAGCACAACCTTGGGAAATGTAAAACTGGACTGTTACCTGCATGCCAGGTATGTCCAGCCTCTCAACATTAGGACACAACATTGTCATCTACAAAGTTCACACACCAGAAATGCACGTCTAATCACACAAAAATCTTATCATGGTTTAAGGAAGTTTATGCTTTTGTGTTGGGCAACATTCATGGGTATTTCTGGCTGCATGTAGCCCATGGGCCAAAGGTTAGCCACAGCGAAGCCCTAAAGCCTTTCTTTAAATTGGCTTCCTGAGCACCCCACCCCTAATTAGGAGACCTGTGTGATCTGGCTGCTGCCTGCCTTACCTGTACCCACTCCTCTTGTTTACCAAACCCAGACACACCCTCCTGGTTCCTTGCTGGTCCTTCAGAGGTCACTGGCTTCTTGGTGCAGGTTTCTGCCCAAAGGTCACCTCTTGGGTGACCTTATCTAAGAACTTTAGTTCCAACCACTGGGTTTTGTTTCCTTCATCACACTTATCACTAAAACGACATTGTTGACAGGGAGGTCTCCTGACCACTTTTACAGTTTTATTAATTTTGATTACTGAGTGAATACTAAGTGCTTTCCGTAGGCCTGACAGATAAAAAGAAAGTGTCCCCTTTACCCCCACCCCACCCCCACCATTCTAGAGCCCTCCCTGGGCTGAAAGCTCTGTCCTATTTGCTGCTGACCTGTAAATTCCCCAGAACCACAACTGGCACAATAAACAGTCATTCAATAAACAGTAAGCCGAATTCTGGCCCTGCTCTGTGTCAGCATCCCTTGGAGGAACACTGGAGAAAGGGAGCTTAGGGGCCAAGGTCAAGAGCAGGCTGTGGATTTGGGCTAGCTACTTAGTTTCTCTAAGCACCAGTTGGCTCATTCATTCCGGAAAAGGCAACAGAAGATCTAGCTCACAGGTCTGCAAGCACCAAGTAGCACCAGGCACCCCCGCCCCCTCGTGGGGTTTGTAGAAGGGATGCAGGCATGCACTTGACATCCTGCATGTCGACGCCACCATTTTCCAGTCTGTTCAGTGTCCCTCAGTGTTTAGAGCCTTGCTTTCCAAAGCCAGTCCACGAAGCAGTCTGTGGGGGTGGGGGCTACCTGGAAGCATCTGGTGCGTCTTTCTGAACTGCTTGTTTTACTGGGAAGTAATCTAAAACACTGTTTGTTATAGTAACATAACCACAGATACTTATAGAGTAGGATGAAGAATTTGCCCGAATGCTTTGAGAATTAGCACTGGGCAGTGTATTGATAGCCTCTGGCTTGGAGGAAGTCTATGTGGAGAGAACAAGACCAGGCCTATCCATTGGTTAAGGGCCTTTTGGGCTCCCAAAGTGAGCTTCCTGCTATCAACAGAGGACTCAATTCTGTTCCTTTCAAGATCCCCCACTCCTGTAGAAGGAACAGGTAGCTTTCTGTTCTGCCCTGGTTTGGGCAAGGGAAGATCCCAGGGGTGAAGAAAAGCCAGGTGAAAGTTCCAGACCTTAATCCATTTTCTCCTAGCTCTTATCATTGCCCAGATGTGGACCACCCTGCCTGCCCATTAGCCTCTACCCACCCCTCCCCAATCTGGACATAATTATAGTCATTATCCTAGGATATTATTACCAACTCTATAAACAGCACACTCTGTGTAAACAGCATAGGTAACTGCTTCTGCACGTAATTACAGGAGATGTTTCCAGAGCCGCAATTGTATCCAAGTAAATGATAGCTTCCTTTCTTATCATTAATACTCCGATATTAGGGACCTATCAGGGTCAATTAGTCAAACCCCAGCAGTGAGGTGGCGAGAAAGACCTCACATTCTCCCACTGTCTGCAGAGCAAGAAGGTACCCCTCAAGATCCCTGCTCGGAGAAAACGGGTTAAAACCCAGAACCCTTCCCTACCCCTCCTTAGCGTTTGGGTTCCACCCTCTCACCCCTCACCTGCTGCTTCTACAGTAGTAGGAACTTGAGGAAAGTCAAGATTTCCAAGGATACCAAGAAAGCTGCAGACAGTAGGCTCTGCTGGACACTACTGTATGCAGGTGCCTGCCCACAAGAACAAGTGAGTCCCTTCAACCTGTGGATAGGTCACCTGCTGGTTTTAAGACCTAGCCCATACACATGAAATGGGCTCTGAGATGGCTGGAGTCCAGAGTCACCATTGCAGGCTATCAATGATAATGCTACCGGCCACCAACGGGTCGGCTCTCTGTCCCTTCCTTATCTCCAGTTCTCACTGCTTCCTCTTTCGGCCTGCCCCTCCCGTACCCTTTCCACTCCCATCAGCTCTCCAGAGTTGCTGTCCGCTGCCCGCCCCCACCCCTTCTTCCTGTCCGGGTTGTGCTGTTGGGTGGTATCTCTCCAGAAGGGCGGGGGCGGGGAGGGTGGAGCAAGGGCGAAGGCCTGGCTAGGCTTCTGGAATCTCTTGCTGTCTTCACGCAGGGGCGCCGCTGTGGCTGGGCCTCCGAGTCTGCGGATTTTCCGCTTTCATCTACCCGGGGACACAAAGGCCAACCCTGGCGTGCGCGGGAGACGCGCTCGCAACCAAGGCTGTGCGCACACACGCACAACTGTACAAAGACGTGCACACCTCTGCATACACACACCACACAGACACACAGACACACAGACACACAGACACACAGACACACACAGACACACACACACACAGACACACACACACACACACACACACTTTCCCGACAGGCTCGCGCGCGCAGCCGTGCACACTGACTCGCACTGGCACGCGCTCTTGTGCACGCGCTCTCGTGGACCAGCCGCGGTCGGCCGCCCAGCCTTTACTCTCTGGGCGCGCACACGCAGAGCCGCGCACGGAGCCACACACACACGCGCGCTCACACCCGCACGCTCCACGCCCCTGGCGGCGGCCGGGGCGCTGCGCTGCTCGAGCGACGGGCGGGGACGCGGGCGGGGGCGGCGGCGGCGACAGGAGAGGAGGCGGAGCGGGGTAGCCGGGAGCGGGCTGGCCTGCGCTCCTCCTGGCGGCCGGGAATTTTCCAGCCTGGGCGCTGACGCCGCGGACCTCCCTGCGGCCGCCGCGGACCATGGGCGACAAAGGGACACGGTGAGTGCGGGTGGCTGCCCTGCCTCGCGCGCGCGTGGGGACGACCTGGGCGAGGGCACGGGCGGAGGTTCCAATCAGCGTCACCCGGGATCTGGCACTCTGTTCTCCACCCAAGTCTCTTGTGTGGTCGCTAGCCAGAACCATGTGTAAGGACCGAGGCAGCCAGGGTGGGCCACCCCCACTGGCTCACGGCTCCTTGGTGAGACGAGCTCTCACACATCCTGCACTGGCTGGCAGATTCGAGGACGCTCCGGGGCGGGCTGACACACTACACACATGCTCATGAACACAGGAGCACCCTCCTGCTGGCACACACTGACAGCACTGCCACACTTCGCATTTGTGGCACGACGACGTCACACACGTTCTCTCTCGCGCGCGCACACACACTCGTCTGTCAACACATTCTTGCTGACAGTCCTGTTAGCATACACAGGTCCCACTAGAACATGCACCGGCTGTAACACACCCTCATGTTGCTGCACACATGTGGACATACACCAACACACATATCCTGTCACTTGGATGCTGCAAAGCCCGCTCTGGCTGGGGCACGCAGTCTGTCAACCCTCAATGACGCGACACCGACATGACATGATGTAGCCACATGTCTTAGAGACACACCAGCGTTAACCACACTGCACATCAGAAAATGCCTGCGGGGCCTGACGTTCCACACTCCCCCCACCCCACTGGGGGGAGGGAGGGTTGGGTATACTCACTCCTGACTCCCCATGGCAGGACTGGAAACACAGGTCACAGAGTGGAGGTTTGTCTGGGGCCTGGAAAGAAAGGCAGGTCCCTTTCACATGGCCTCCTTCCCCTCTGACCTCCAAAGCATAGCTGGGAGCTACAAGCTGAGGGAAGTGGGGGAACTGTTTTGGAGAGCCTCCCTTGAAAGGAGAGGTTAGGCCCTCGGAATGGAAGTAGGGGGTAGGGGTGGGGCAGGGGAGCTCTTGGGGTCAGCCTTACGACCTAAACCAACCCTGGACAAGCTTCTACCATTTCACCCTCCTGGCCCCTGAAAGTCTCACCGCCGTCCTGCCTGGCTTCTCCTCTAGCCTTCTTGCACCTGCTGTTTTCCATTGCTTCCCTTACCACTCTTACCTTTGTGTCCTTCTCTCTGCCTTTACCCCCTTTCTTCCAGTATTTATTAAGCCCCTGTTGTATACTCAAAATAGCATAGGGGATATGAGATGATCAGAGAAGAAACATCCCTGTTGTCACATGTTGGGACCCTTAAACAAATAGATTTTTCGATCACTGCTAGCTGACACTCTTAGCAGTGTGTGAAAGGGACTCCAGAGGCAGAAACTGAGGCACTGAGGTAACTCAGACCCCTCATGTTTAGAAGCTGCTTCCCACCAGCCTCTCTACAGAGGCTCTTCCAGGAGGTTAATTTTCCTTTTCTGGTTTCCCCAAAGAGGAACCAGAGGATGAGAAATGTCTCTTGGCTTGCTTAAAGGTCAGGAGGGGGCAGAGGCCAGAACTCACTGTGTCTGTGGCTCTCCTTGGGTCACTGGGCACTGTGTGGACCCCAGGTGTGAGGACTAGCAGGGTCCCCGCACTGTGCAGAGGCATGGCCTTGGGAGACTGCAGAGGGTCATGAAGTATTTGCATTCACCTTGAGGCCCAGCCCCTAGCAGCTGGCTGCCCAACACTGTGACCCAGGCCTCTCTCGGTCCTTGGAGGAAGGATGTGAGACTCTCTCTTCAGCCACATCCATCTCTCCATGCAAACCCTCCCGACCTGTGAGGTCAGGCTTTGCTCTGGCAGGGCATAGCAGGGAGTCAGCGGCCATCCCTTCTCCTTTGTTCTGCTGTGCTGCTGGTGACCAGGGTGACTCAGCCCTGCTGGGCCTCTCTGTAACTAGGGGAGAATTGTCACATGCCTCCCTGCTAGCGTGAATTGTCACAGGATGAGGACACTGTGGGCTGTTGGACACCTGTTGGAGAACCTGTCTGAGGCCAGAGCTTTGCCCTTGATTCCTTCTGCTCTGCTTCTAACTCAAGGGCAAGCCTAGTATTCCCATCTGGAAATTGGAGCAATGAGACTTTGGTTATCATGGTTCCCATGAGCTTACTGCGTTCACTGGTCTGACTAGATAAACTCCACCTGTCCCCACCTGTCCTCCCTGCACGCCCCCCCCCCCATCCTCTAGAACTTCAAATTCTGACACTCCCTTTTTAGACCTAGCTGGATAAGAAAGGCAAAATCACAGCGACATTGACCATTGTGTTCCATTAGCTGTGAGACTTTACTTTGTGAATTGGAAAGGACATTGCAAACACCCAACACTCAGGCTCTGGAGTCTTCATGACTATCCATCTGTCTCAAACTTCACCTACAGAGGAAGTGATAATGAACATTAATCAAAACTGTCACTATCCTCTGGGAACCCCCTGGGTTGAGAGAGAGGAGTAACAGGGCAGGAACATGCTAGTTCCAAGATGGAGCCCCAACAGGGGTCCCAGGAGCACAGGTCCAGTCATTTAACAAGTGGCTTCTTGGTACCCTGGGGCTGGAGTTTCCAAAGGTGAACCCCCAGAAGATCCATCCCCAGGTGTGTGTGATGCAGGACCCAGCACTGTGGCCGGTGGAAGAGGTGTGCGTGTGCGTGTGCGTGTGTGTGTGTGTGTGTGTGTGTGTGTGTGTGTGTGTGTGTATGTATATGTGTGTGTGTGTGTGTGTGTGTGTGTCCCCGCCCCAGGGCTCTGGGCTGCATGTGGCCTGAAGCTGCCCCGGTTAGTCAGAACTGCTGAGATTTACCTAGAAGCCTGAGGAGGTTGAGGAAGGGATCTGGAGCACCCTACCAGGCCTGGAGATGTGAAAGGTGACTTGCAGCCTAGGGGTGGGTTCCAAGAGGTGAACACTGGCCTGTCATCCCCAGCCTGGGACTGTCAGGCTACAGGGACAGCATTTTTCTCCCAACATCAGGGTCAGCTGAAAGGAAAGGGTGGGGTGATGGAGGGGCAGGCATGAATCTTCCTCTTAGACCAGGAGCAGGGGGTGGGGGGGGGGGGGTGGGGGAGGAGGGGAGGAGCGGGCCAAGAGGTAGAGACACTCTAGGAAGAAGCTTCAGAACTAAGGCTGTGGGGAGGATGGGGCTGATCAACAGCATATGGACAAGGAAGTGGGGCCTAGAAAACTAGATGGTTGATTGGACCTTTGCTGCCTGTCTGGTGTTAGAATTATGTTCTTAGTGGCTGGGAAGATGGCTCCAGAAAGGTCTGCTGCTTAAGCATGAGGCCTTCCTTGAGTTTGGATCTCCAGAACCCATAAAAAAGCTAGGCATGGTGGTCTCTAACCCCAGTACTGGGAGTTGAGGCGGGGGGGCGTCAGGAGGGGAAGGGCTGTGGAGACAGGCATGTTGCTGGAGCTCTCTGGCCAGCCAGCCTAGCGCCCAGGTTTAGCAAGAGACTCCATCTCAAAACAGGGTGGAGAGTGTCTGAGGAAAATACCAGATATGAACTTCTGGCCTTTACATACATGCACATACATGCACATCAGCACATCTACAAGAAGCATGTGCATAATCTCCCTGTATTCCTCCCACAGTTAACATAGAAATTGCTGTTCCCATTTTAAAGATATGGAAATAAACTAGGAGAGAGGAAGCTTGTCTACCACCATTCAGCCAGCTAGCATCTGAACAGAGGTCTCTGTGTCCATCAGGTCCTCTCTGCTACTGGATTCTCAAAGGGAAAGGGGCTTGTCCTATCCACAGCTGGCCTTTCAACTGCCCCCAGCTGGTCCTACTAACTCGAAAAGTGACCTGAGGGATCATCTTGAGGCAGCAGGAGGGATAAAGTGGAATTTCCTTTGCTGCAGATGCTGATAAACTTTCCCCCAGTATGTCCCCCTACTCAGCCCCAGGGAGGGAGGGTGGCTGTGATAGGATTTGCAATCACCAGCTCCCTGTGAACCTTGGCTGTCTTTCTTGAGGTGGTTAAGCCCTGGGTGACCCTTCTTGGCTAGAACATAGGGAAGTCCTGTGGCTTTGGCAGGAGTGTTCCTGGGTTGCTTCTGGGCGTGGCGGTGAGCCTGGCCCAGTGTCCCCGATTCCCAGCTGGCCTCCGGGCTGCAGACTCCTTTGATGGCTGGTCTCCTTTCAAGTCTGGACCTCCTGGCCCGAGACTGAAACCTCTAGTTGGCATGGGGTCAGGGGTCCTTAGTTGTGGGCTTGCCTCCTTCAGGGCTGTTCTTTCACACCGGCAGTATTGACTGAAGACAGAAACAGGGAGACTCGGAGTGGCCTCTTGACCTCCACCGGGCTGTCCATTCTACTGCTTGCTGGGGTGACCCGCTGACAGTCTAGCTCAGGGCCGCATGGCATGAGTGGCAGGGGAGCCAGGAGTGGCTGAGGAAGATGAGGGAGGCTTTGACAGGTTCCTCTGGACCTCAGGCTAGGGACAGGGGGCAGGTGGGGACTTGACAGTCTTCTGAGTGGACACTTGGAGGATATAGATGACATTGGTGTCGGGAGAAGGGAGAACGTGACAAGATGGCAGGGACAGCAGAGCCTTGCAGAGAGAGCCCTGGTGTGTGGGGTGGAGAGAATCAGCAGACAGCTGAGGACAGCTGGGGCCTGGAGTCCCAGAAGCAGCAAAGGACAACAGAGGCCAGAGGAGGGGCTGCGGCGAGATCCTCATGTGTAGCCAGGTGGTGGATGGGAGTCTGGGGTTTGGTGGAGTGGTGAGGATGCAGCTGAACACAGGAGACAGAGGAGAAACGGGTAGCCTCTGCTTTTCTATGTGCCTTCCAGACCTCTGGTCACAAAGCACTTCAATCAGGGAGGGCTTCCCGGAGGAATCCAGGTCTTATAGGGTGGAAAAAAGGCACTGTGGTGTGTGAGCTGGCCAGGACAGGCATGCTCCTGGAGTGAGGGTTCTCTGACTCCAGTGGAGGTCTGGAAGAGCTTCCTGGATCAGGTGACCCTGAGCTGGGTGCTGGATCCCAAGGAAGGCCTAGGTGGTAGGAGGGTGCCTTAGACAGAAAGAAGAGCCCATGCTAAGGTGTTGGTGCTAGCTCAGGTGGGGGACTGTGAGGGCTGAGAGAGGTGCCAGCTCTGGCCCGAGGCACTGGAGGAACTGAGTAACATGGCATCATCTGGGGGGGGGGGTGGGGGTTGCTTCCCCATTGGTGAGCTCTTTTTGGTTCTGGCTAAATCTGTGTCTTGTCTGTTAGGCCCACCAGCCTTCAGATCTGGTTCTTGGAAGATGCCTGGCAGTGCTTTTTGAACTAAATTGAACTCTGTCCTCCATGCCCTGCTCTCAGCCCTGGGGCCCCCTAAGTGCTGACGTAAATTCCATCTCTTCCATTAGGGATCCCTCACAACCAAAGCACTGCTTCTCACACTGGGCTGCGTGTCCAGAGAAGGGGATCATAGCTTATTTAGACTGGGAGGTCCCAGGTAGAGGCAGTAGTACTCTACAGACTGGAGGCTGCCTAGCAGACAATGTCCCCACCCCCTGGGGCATGGGGCTGCTGAGGGTGAGTCTCATCACTATATATATATATATATATGCTGGGACAGAACAAGGGTCCTCCTAGCAGATTCTGGGCACTGCCCTGCCATGTACAGGATGGATCCTGTCCCCGGGGGTGGGTGGCTTGATTCCTAGCTTGGGAGTGGAGAATGGGGGTGGGACGGGGTGGCTGTTTTGAGAGGGGAACAAGGGTTCTGTTGTCCAGCCCCTTCTCAGCCTCCCTCCTCAGAGGAGCCCTGGCTGGGTCATCTCTCCGGAGACAGCCTCCTCCTTCCTGGGACTGGCCCATCTCTAGAATTCCCTCAGAGGAACTCCTTGTTCCTGCTCAGGAGACCTGATGCCAGATGAGGCCCTGGGAGGCCAGTCCCCAGAGGCTGGACCTCACAGGTCCCTGGAGGTCTGTGTAATTGAAGTCAATGCTGAAAGGATGGGGCCCCGTCTGGTAAGGTCCCCATAGAGCTTGGGTCCCAGGGAAAGAAAACTGTTGACTAAGGAGCCTCAGCAAATTGGGGGCTGTGGCAGGAGTCAAGACTTCAGTTCCTGAGCTGTGGGGCAGAATGTCCCTTCCATGCTGGCCTGCGGCCTGTGGATTCACAATGGGTCCCCTTGATGCCCCTGCAGGGTTACCCCTCCCGTGTTGCCACCAACAGAAGTGGAAAGGTTTTGGCAAAAGACCAAGGGAGTAGACTGGGATGGCCCATTCTAGGAGCACTCCAGTCCTTGTTGAGTGGTCACTCACTGCTGGGTGACCGAGGACATGAGATTCACCAACTCTGAGCGTCATGTCCCTATACAAGTCAAACGAGCTTGTGTGTGAGGCCCTTCTCTTGTATTCCGATGACTGGCTTTTCTTCTGGGGGCCCAAAATGGGGGATTGGACAGCTGGGGCCTCTGTGACAGACTGGTGAAGCAGAGACTGCTAAGCAAGCGGGTCCAGGGTATAGAGTCCATGGTGATAAGGATCTGGAAGGATGTGCCTCTTGCTGGCTTCTGTTTCATTTAAGGCTTCCTTTAGTAGTGGTCTCCACTCTCTGGTCTCATCTCCGGCCTCCTGGGACATCAAATCAACTAGTCATTGGCAAGTCCCTGAGGCCAGTCGCCTCTGCTAGGCTATTCCCTCCTGAACAGTTTTCCCTCTTCTCTTCAGCTCCCTCATTCCCACCCCAGACATGGTTTCTCTGTGTAGACCAGGTTGTCCTTGAACTCACAGAGATCCGCCTGCCTCTGCCTCCCAAGTGTTGGGATTAAAGGCGTGCACCACCACCGCCTGGCTCCTTCAAGGGTCTTTGTGGATCATCTCCTTCAGGAAGCAGTCTGAATCTCTGTGGTACTCTGGGGGCCTCTTCTAGGCTGGTCTCTCTGACGCTATCAGGTCTACCAGGCATGGGTTAGTTACTCTTGGGAAGAACCAATTTCTGGGTTTCAAATCCCAGCTCTGACGCTCCAACGCTGATTGTCTAACCAATTGTTTAGCTAATTGTTGCTCCCTGTCTGGAAAGCTGGGAGGAGGCTGTCTTGAGGGGTAGGTGAGTTGAAACAGGTCTAGCTCAGAGTCCTGGCACAGTGTCAGGGCTGAAGGTGGCTGTAGAATGCTCTCCCTGGATCGGCCTTCCTTCCCAAGCTGAGCTCCCCCAGGGAGGGAACCGGCTGATTCATTTTTCAGATCCCAAAGGCTCCATCCTTAGTACACAGGGGGTGATTTGGCCCCGCATAATGAATGTCCTTCCCGTTTGACAGGCCCGGATTCCTCCAGGAAGCCCTCCAAAGCTTTCTGATCTCTGTGCTGTCTTCTCCTGCACACACTTAACTCTCTCCCGGCTTGCACTTTGTGATATTCTCAAGCAAGGACTCTGCAAGGGCACCTGGTCCACGTTGCGTTGTCCCTGTGTCTGTGCAGGCCTGGCATGGCCCTGAGCTCCATAAATATTTGCTCAGTGAAAGAAGCTGAATGTGGGCGTTTCAGTGGGAGATGTCCTCAGAGAGGAGAGAGGGATCTCGGAGTAGCGTAGAGCCGCAGGAATTAGATTAGGCTCATGGCCCAGAAGGCAGAGGTCATGGGATGGCCAACTTTCTCTCCATTAAAAAAAACATAGTTTCTGATCATGGAACTTCCTGGCTGGGGTGGGGGGTTGGGAGGTGGGGGGTGGGGGGGGGGGGATGGGGTGGCTGCTGGAGCTGCTGGAGCTGCTGCTGCTGCTGCTCCTCCCTCTCGGTAGCACCGTCCAAACATTTCTCTGCTTGTTCAAATCTCTGGTAGGTACTATGGATTAAACCCACATGTGTGAGGCAAGTACTCTACTGCTGAGCTGTAGCTCCAGCCCTGTTTTTGTTTTTAGGCAGAGTCGTTAGCTCAGGCTAGCCTTCATCTCCCTTATATAGCCAAGGTTGATCTTGAACTTTGGGTCCTCCTGCCTCTACCTTCAGAGTGCTGGGATTACAGGCCTGTGCTTGGTTTATGTGGTGCTGGGGATTAAGCCCAGGGCATCCTTCATACTAGGCAGACACGGAAACACTTCATCAGCTGAGCTGTATCCCAGCCTCAAATCCCACTTCTTAAGTGCCCTGATGTGGAGCCATCTTCCCGACCTTCAAGTGTGGTCTCCTTTTGTCACGGTCATCCTCAGACGTCCCTGAGCCTTTCTCTCTCTGCCTTGGACAGTGGCATTCGAGCAGGGAGTCCCACTTGAGGGCGGACATCTGGGTCTGGCCACAGTACACCAGTGTGGTTTGACCTGGCTTGAGGAGGGGGCTGTGGCTTCCCATGATCTCCCTGGATCAAGGAGCTCTTTATGCAGCTCAAGAGCCTGCCTTGGCTGGCAGAGCCTAGGACTCCCCATTGGCTGCCCAGTGGGCAAGTGCTCAGAACCCACCTCATTATAAGGGACAGAATTCTGGGCACTGGATCCAGCAGGCTGTGGTCAAAATCAGCTAATTAAACCACCCAAGAATGGATGTTTGGCCCAGAGGAGTGTGTAGGGGGGTTGAGGAGGGTGGTGAGGCTGAGAGAGAGTATGAGGCCTGGATGCTGAGAGCTGAGCCTGCAGGCCAGAGCTGGGAAAGGGAAGCAGGAAGCAGGGAGCGGAGCTGGAGAGCAAGGGAAGGGGCAGGTGCAGAGAGGGTGCCATGTGGGCAGAGCACCCGGGTAAAATGGGAGTCCGAACCCCACTTCCTCAGTCTCTCACGTCCTGGCAAGCTGCTCTTCCTCTCTAAGCCTCAGTTTCTCCATGTGTCAAAGACAAGGTGGGAGAGGCCTTGGCCTAGGAGGTCTCTGGGATCTCTCCTCGTTCCTCAGGTTCTGTGCTGAAGGGAGGCAAAGGCCCAAGTAATGCTGTTCCGTTCTCGGGAGCAGAGGTGGAGCCTCCAGCAGCCTGTAGCGAGGGAGGAGCAGACTGTGCTATGCTCTGCTGGAACCTGTAGGTCTGAGCAGCCCTGGGCAGAGGTTAATTGGAAGGGGAGGCTTGCCGGTAGCCCAGCTCAGATGCTCTCCCCAGGCCATCCTATCCCCAGGCTGAGAGCCCTGCCACTGTCCTGTGATTCCAAGTAGTGTCCTCAGAAAGGACCTGTTTTAAGTGCTGTTCCCTCCTCCCTCTCCAGGGATGGAGCAATCATTTTTCATCTCTGTAGAAAATTTTTCCCGGGTAGTTCTCTCTCTCTCTCTCTCTCTCTCTCTCTCTCTCTCTCTCTCTCTCTCTCCCTGTGTGTGTATGTGTCTGTGCTCTCACAAGCATGTGTGTGTGTGATGGGAGGTCGAGCCCCAAGGCTTTGGGTGTGGATTTTACAGTAAGATAAACTCAGCTACTGCCATCTGAGTTCTCAATACTTCTCAATCATGACCTTAGTCAAGGGGCTTGGACTCAGTTTCCACCCTTGGGAAGTCAATGCACCTGTCTATTACACTGGGTGGCTATGGGCCCAGAGGTAAGGGTTTGATAAAATCACTATTGTAGATGGGATGGTGGTTCACACCGTGAGCTGAGCACGCAAGAGGATTGATTGCCTTGAACTTGAGGCCAACTGGTTTCTGAAATAAAGAGGCCAGTGAGATAGCTCAGCTGGTGAAGGTACTTGCTGCCAAGACTGACTACCTGAGTTTGATCTCTAGAACCCCTGCAGCTGAAGAAGAGAACCGGTTCTCAGGCACTCGAACGCAAATAATAAAATGTGATATACACGTCACTTGTTATTGAAGCCTGGGAAATGGACTTTGGCTTTTGCCTGCCTATCCTATCCCCTCCACCCATCCCTTCCCTGTTCTTCTCTTTCCTCTCCTGACTTGCCCCTAGCTGGTCCAGGACTGTGCACACTGCTGGGTGGTGGTCAGTGGTGTTACACAGGGCCATAGAAGACCCATCAAGACAGGAAAGGGAACTGAGATTGTCCAGGGACAGCGTTGCAGGGCTGGAGTGGGGTGCCTCTTCTCTGGCCTCTGTCTGCCAAAGCAGATTCTCTAAGAGGAAATGGGGAGAGATTGCAGAGCTAGAAGCTGGAAGCAGTTGTGGAGAGAGAGCCCTGGCATCCCAGACTCAGCCCCAACTCCTTGAGCCCTTACCCCCGTTCACAGCCCAGAGCTTGGTTTGCTGCCAGGGAAGCGGACAGGCCACTTTTTCACACACTTGGAAAACAACAGCCCTTCCTGGTTCCCAGCATTCAGCAGGAAGGGCTGGAGAGATGTCGGGAGGTCTGGGGGACCAGCAGCACCGGTCAGGAGGCTGCCTCTGTTTCCCCAGCCTCTTGCCAGCCTCAGAGTCGGGCTGTGACCTGCCCCCAGCAAGGGCCTCTGACTTGGAGGACGCCTAGGAAGCTGGTTATGTAAGTCAGCAAGGCTCCCTGCTCACTTCCTCCTTCCCTCCCTACTGAGACCCTGCAAGCAGGAGGCAGGTGTGCTTTGCTCCGAATCCCTAGGCCCAGCAGGTTACTGTGACCAGCCTGTGCTGGGGTGTGGTAGGTGTGGGGGTGGTCTCTTTGTCCACACCCTGTGGGGCAAGCCTTGTGGGCTGCCTCAGTGCAGGCCTCTGGGTTGGCACGGAGCATCGCCTCCTCCCACACCCTGAGCAGTCTGAAGCTGCAAAGCTTCATTAGAGGAAACAGGCGGCGGGCCTGAGATCATTTGCCTACAAACTGCCCCCAGAGGGGAGCTGGCCTCTGCAGCCAGAAGAACAAATCGCCAGCATTTTTCGGTTTGTTCTGTTCCATTCCACAAACATTTCTCCAGTGCTGGCCAGGCGCCAGACCTCTACTACAGGCATGTCCCTGGAGTGGTTCAGCCTACCACCGTGGACATTTAAGGAGCAGTTTGGCTTCATGTGACACCTAAGGGTGGACTGTTTTTCTGTGGCTGGCATACTGGTCCTTCTGGAGCTCTCATGAATGGAAAGCTGTCTCCTGCAGGTTGGGGTTTTCAGGGATGGCTTATTCCCTTTTAACTGGGCCATGCCTCTGCCCGCAGGAGGTGCTGATGAACATATGTTTCTGTGAGCATTTTGCCAGGCCCTGGGCCCTATGCTGGACACCTGAGGTAGGAAGTGGAGGCAGCCTCTCATGGCATTTGTATGTGTGGGGGAGACAGAAAATAAATCTCTGTAACATTCTTAAGAGAGTGGTAAGGGGTATCAGTTTATAACTGGAGACAGCGATCTAGGATTAAGGCTGAGAGTCTTCTGTGTAGAACAGGGGACCCTCAAACATGCTGTGGGAGATTCATTTGATAGGTCCCAAAGATGAGCTTGGTGGTCTGTGAAACAGACCGTCATCTGGGACTGGAGAAGCCCCTGTGCTACATTGAGGTTCCTGGCTTTCAACAGGCGTGTCTTGGGAATGCAGATTGCTTCAGGACAAACAAAACAAAACAACTAGAGTGAAGCTAGTCTGGGAGTGCATTGCTTAGCATCACCCAGGAGAAAGAGGGAGGAGGATGGCTGCAAGTGTGAGGTCATCCTGCTCCACACAGTAAGCTCTGGGCCAGCCAGGCGGCATAGCGAGTCTCCTCCATCCTCCACCCCAGCCCTTTCTAAACAAAACCCAAACGAAAAGGCCAAGAAATCAGGGCGAGAAATGAAAGTGGTACAGTGAGTCTTTTAGTGAGATCAGAGGCCAGCTGGACGTACTGGCAGACTCTGGGCAAGCAGCACTGGAAGCCAGGTCTGCCTGGGCTCTACCCTGGTGGCAGGCTGAGAGTTCAAAGCTTCTCTCTAGCAGAACAGACATTGCAAAAGGACCTTGGAGGTATCCAGCAGAGTGCAAGGCTGGGGGGCTAAGTCTTAGGGGAGACAGCTCTGGCTTGGGGTCGTGGCCAGGAAGGGGCATGTGTGCTAGTCTCTATAGCTTAGAGGGCCATCTTTTTTTTTTTTTAATTTTATTTTTTGAGACAGGGTTTCTCTGTGTAGCTTTGTGCCTGTCCTGGAACTCGCTCTGTAGACCAGGCTGGCCTTGAACTCACAGAGATCCACCTGGCTCTGCCTCCCAAGTGCTGGGATTAAAGGTGTGCGCCACCACCACCCCCTTAGAGGGCCATCTTTAGTGGCACTAAGGCCAAGTGGTGTGGCAGAGAGGGCAGTAGGCCAGGGTTCTCTCTTCCTCATACCTGTATCTGTCTATGAGTGAGATGCTCAAGTTCTGAGGAAGTGGTACCCTTTTTCTTCACTGTAGTGTCTGTGCTAATGAGAGCGCCCAGCATCTTCACAGGGCTCACCTGGTGGGCGAGATTTTTGTTGTCAGTCTGTGCAGCCCCAGGGCCATGCGAGAAAACTGAAGCATTTAAGAAGACTTAGTAAGGAGAATTTTGATTTTTTTTGGCAAGTTTTTTTTCTTCAATATCCTAAAAAGGACAAAGCTGATGACACGTTATAATGAAGCAGCTAATATGCACGCTGCTCTTCCTCACACGCAGCAGCGAGCTGCCTTCTTTGCAGCCACTCAGCAGACATGACTGAAATCACCATTTTGCAGAATGAACTCCGTAGTAGGGAATTTTCAGAGGACTATAATGAGCTCTGCCCAGGCCACAGATGGTCCTGGGTTCCTCCAGCCTCAGCTTCCTTATGAGTGAGGTAGTAAAACAAACAACTAAAACACCAAACCAAACCAAAAATGTCGGGTGGTGGTGGCGCACACCTTTAATCCCTGCACATGGGAGGCAGAGGCATGTGGGTCTCTGTGAGGTCGAGGCCAACCTGGTCCACAGAGTGACTTCCAGGACAGCCAGAGCTACACAGAGAAACCTTGTCTCAAAAAGGAAAAAAAGCCGGGTGGTGGTGGCACATGCCTTTAATTTCAGCACTCGGGAGGCAGAGCCAGGCGGATCTCTGTGAGTTCGAGGCCAGCCTGGGCGACAGAGGGAGATCCAGGAAAGGCGCAAAGCTGCACAGGGAAACCCTGTCTTGAAAAATAAATTAAAAAAAAAAAAAAAAAAAAAAGTAAGAGAGTATCTGGAACAAAGGTGACCGGAGCTCATCCTCCCTGTGGAGAAACCCATTCCCTGCGGTCCCAGTTCAGATATCCAGTCTGAATGATGATGCGTGTGTCTTAGAATGCTGCTCCATTCCACCAGCTTCTGGCCTGCGCGGTTCCACTAGACTTCTGCTTGTCCTGCGGCTCAGTATAAAGCCTTAAGCAATGCCTTCATTCAGAAACACACCAGACCGACCTTCCTAGATTAAAAGATAACTGTTGCTCCCTACAGGAGCATCCATGACTTTCAGGTGGCACCAAGGACCCTGCAGTTCCTGTCTTGACTTCCTGTCTGCTTTCCCCACACTGTGGACACTGACTTGACCTCAGTGGCCATTGACTTTCCACACCTTGCTTCTCTATTTGATCAGGCTTTTTGCCTTGGATAGCCCTTCCTTCCCCAATTGGTAGAACCTTCTTTATATGTTGTTTTCAAGGCACAATCTTACTATATAACCCAAGCTGGCCTTGTACTCAAGGATGATTCTCCTGCCTCAGCCTCCTGAGTACTGGGAATGAAGATATGTGCTCCCATACTTGTCTCCTTTCTTAGGACCTTCCATCCCCTCCATCCATCACATTTGAGACAGGGTTTCATGCACCCCAGGCTGGCCTCAAATTCACTATATATTCAGGCGTGACCCTGAATGTGTGATCCTCCTGTTTCTATATCCTGAATGTTGGGATGCAGGCATGTGCTATCGGGAATGGGCTTATGTATTGCTGGGGATCGAACCCCGGGCCTCCAGCACGTGAGGCAAGTGTTCTTTCAGCCAACCTAGCTACATCCTTGGCTCGCCTTCCTTAGATCTTAATTTGAACAGTTGCTTGTGCACCTTTTCCAGGCATGGAGCATTCTGTTGGCTCTGTGCTCCCTGGAGGAAGAAGAAACGGTCCTCGTGGTTCCTTGGTGGTCCTCTGATAGATGGAAGGGTGCTCCGTCCGGTTAGAGGCTGTCCTTGGGGTCGGAGTAGGCTCAGAGGAAGTGGGCCTGAGCTGCTGCCCCAAAGGAGAAGCACCCCTTCTTTCTTGATTCCTTCCTGGTCCTGGTGCTGGAAGAAAGCAGACAGAACCAGCAGAAAAGGGGAGATGGATGTATTTTAAGCTGGGGTTTGGGATCTCCTAGCCTGGAGATGAACAAACAAGGCCCAGGCCTTTCTCCTTCCTTTCCTTTACCGACACTCTGCCCACATAGGCTATGCAGACACTGACTACGAAACTGCCTTAGAGGCCATTGTTGTGTCTTTACAGCTCTGGTGTGTGCATGCTGGAACTCGCCCTCCCCTTTATCAAGACACTTGCAGGAAGCCCCCTGGTGCGTGTGTTAGTGCATAGTTGGTAGGCACTCACTATCTCCTTTTGCAGAACCAGGACAAAACAACTTACCCAGTCTAGCTGCTGAGGCTGTGCTATGTGCTAGCTGGCAGGTGCAGCTGGGGGCAGATCCTGCCAGCCCACTCGTGGGCAGATCTTCTCAGGGATGTGCGTCAGGATCACCAAGAGATCCACCGGTGTGGCCTTCGAAAGCAGCAGGGCCTGGACGCAGATGAGCTGGGCTACTTCCGAAGCTGTGGCAAGACACACAGACCTGGACCACGGCAGGGAGGCTTCTGCATCAGAAGAACTTCCTCGGGAGCCTCATCTGTCTGTTGGGCTGGGGGCAGGGCCTTTGTGAAGGCGGGTTATGCTCAGATCGCCTCTGGGCCCTTCCTCCAGTCCCGAGGCAGATTTACTTCAAGGCAAAACTGCACCTTAGCTTCAGGCTTCCTCTCAGGGCCTCTTGTGTCCCGGGACTCAGAGCCTTCCTGAATTTTGACAAAGAAAGATCATTTGTGTTGTTTGTTGGTTAGGTTTTTTTTTTTTTTAAAGCAGGCTTCTGGGATGTGGGTGTATCTCAGTACCTGGCCCTGGGTTTGATTCCCAGCACCCACAAACCATGTAGGGGGTGCATGTCTGTAGTCTCAGCACTTGGGAGGTAAAGGCAGGACAAACCAGGAGGGTGACACAGGCCATCAGCTGTGGAGCACAGCTGGACTGGGAAAGGACTATCAGAACCCGATGGGGCTTTCCACGGGAAGGGGGCTAGAGGAAGCCTGGCCTGGCCATCCAGCATCTGGATGACATGTCTGGTTGCTTTGGGGCTTGTGGACTCTTCCGGGGCAGCTAGCTGAACTTCGCTGCTCCTAAGGAAGCCAGGCTGATGGGCTATGCCGTACTCTTCTGTAGTCTCAAAGGACTGTCCTTCCCCAACCTCAGTGCCCAGTTTAGGGGAGAAAGGGAGGAGAGCAGGTTAGAGGCTGCAAGGAAAGATCAGGGGCATAGTTATAGGGCTAGGTTTCAAATTTCACATCTAATTGGTTGTGATGGTACACACCCGTAATCCCAGCACCAGGAAAACTGAGGCAGGAGATCAGTTCAAGACCATCTTCAACAGCATAGTGAGTCCAAGGCTGGCTCTGGCTATATGAGACCTCATTCTCAAAGGAAAAAAAAAAATCAAATTTCACCTCTTCCTGCTCATCAAGTCAGTGAATGATAAGTTGTTAAATAGTTATATAATTTTCCTGAACTTAAAAAAAAATTTTCATCTTCAAAGTGTCCTTTCTGCCATGGGGGTTGTGGTAAGCCTCGAAAGAGCTAATAGGGGACTTCACAGAGGACCTGGCACAGAGTAGGTACTCAGACTGTGCCTAGCACACCTTCCCAGGACCCTCATTAGCTTGTATCCTGCGCTTTACCCATCTGCCTGTGCCCTGAGTCAATGTGTGCTCCCTGGATTTTGTTTAGGTCATCTTGTGACCTTCCACAGCCTATGTACAGGGCCTTTGAGACACTTTGAAAGGGCCGATAAGAAGAAACGAATGTTCTTTTACCTAAAAACTCCAATACCGTGCACCTACTGAGTGCTCCTGCCAGGGGGCTGCTGTGTGGCTTTTGCTCTGTGGTGCTCCAGCGGTTGTGACTGTTGCTAGGCTCCCGCAGGCCGGCAATTCTGTTCTCTGCAGAGCCCTGTAATCAAATTGCTGTTGGTGACAATCTGACATCTGCAGCTCCCTGCCGTGGAATGCAAACACCCTGGGAGTTGTGTCTCCAGGTTCCAGCGCCTGGCACCAGAGGTATGCGACCGGAATTCCATGCTGAGGACCGGGTTCATGGCTGCTTTTCTCTCTCCTAAGTCAAGCCTGCTTCCTTGTCCAGCCCAGCCATTTTCTAGGTGGGGCAAGGCTCCTTGAGAGTCGGCTTCCTCAGGTTCAGATTGGGCAGCCAGATAAATCAAGTGTTCTTTCTGCTGGGTCCTGGAAGAGGTAATGCTGGCAGTCAGAGGCTGTTTTCAAGGATCTTCAAGGGTCCTTCCATTTGACCTGTCGTCTGTCTGCCTGGGGTCGAGGGACTGACAGTGTAAACATTCCATTCCTAGCGGACCCTCGCTGCTGGCCTCACAATGGGGTTTGGAGCTCTGTGCAAAGCTGTTTATGTTTCCTCAGCAGAATTTATTGCCCAGCCTGGCCTTCTGCAATTAATTATAAGCCAAACAAATAACTTGTCTCTGGGAGGCTGGGGCTTGGCATAAACATTTACGTATAGCCAGGGGCCAGCCCAGAGGCTGGGTGCTTCCCTCTGGCCTTGGGAACAGAGGGGCAGGATGAGGTGGCCCCATTTCCGCCTGAGCCTGGGAGGTCCTGTGCATGTGTTCTCTCTTTCAGTCTTCCAAATTATCCCAGGATAGGGTCCCCACTTGTAAAGAGAGACTCAGGTGGAGTTGAGCAGTTTGTCCAAGACCACACATCTTGCAAGGAACATTGTCCATCCATCCATCCATCCATCCATCCATCCATCCATCCATATTTACTAAGCTCTCATTACATGGGAAGGGGGTCTGAGGAGGCTAGTGGTAATAGGTGACATTCTCTACGTAGAACTTTTCTAATGTGGCTGAATTTGTAGTCAGAAAGTGGTGGCCTTGGGACCAGGCATGTGGCTCGGTTGCTGGAGTGCTTGCTTATCATTTATAAAGTCCTAGGTTCAGTTCTAACACCACATAAACTGGGCATGTCGGCCACCTTCCTGTAGTTCTGGTACTCTGTAGTGAAAGCAAAAGGACTAAGTTACAGAGAGTGCTGGGTGTGGTGGTGCACACCTTGAATCCCAGGACTAAGTTACAGAGAGTGCTGGGTGTGGTGGTGAACACCTTGAATCCCAGTACTCAGGAGGCAGAGACAGGCGGGTCTCTGAGAGTTTGATGCCAGCTTGGTCATATAGCCAGTTCCAGACCAGTTCCAGCTACACAGTGAGACCTTAATCTTTTATTATTCTTATTACTTCTTTTGCTTTTTGAGATTATAATATAATGAAATTTGATCATCCCACCTACCCCCTTTTTCTCTTTTCTCTTTCCAAACCCTCTCATATACCCCTCTGTAGATGGATTTTCCTTTGGGCCGCCAGCTCACAAATAATGATAAGGAGACTTATTATTAATTATGAAAGCTTGGCCTCAGCTTAGGCTTGGCCCACTAGCTCTTTTAACTTAAATTAACCTGCTTTTATTAGTCTACGTTTTACTATGTAGCTTTTTACCTTTCTTTCATTCGGTATGTCCAACTTCCTCCATGGCTCATTGGCATCTCCCCTGTACCTCCACTATCTCCCCCTACTTCCCCTCTCTGCCCGGAAGTCCCGCCTCTACCTCTGCCTTGCTGTTGACCGGTCATCTTTTTATTACGCCATTCAGAGAAATACATTTTCACACAGTGTACAAATATCCCACAACACCCCTCCTTGCTCTCTTTCAAATTCATGGTTTCTTTTTCATGAATTGTTACATTCATATATGTATATACATATATATTCCCAAATATAACCTGCTCAGTCTGTGACTTGTGTGTGTGTTCTCAGGGCTGACCATTTGGTATCGGATAAATGATCGGTGTGCTCCCCGGGGAGGACGATTTCTCCCACTCTCCTTAGTTGCCTCTAGCTCCTTGTGTAGGGCTGAGGTTCACCTCAGCGTGCCTGTCACTGCTCCCTCATTCTGTGAGACCTTATCTCAACAGAAGTTCTAGGGCTGAGCCTTGGTTACATAGGTGGGGACTTTAAAGATCCTATCCCCAAACAGAAGAGGAACAAGATGGCCTACGAGGGTCTTTTTTTTTTTTTTTTTTCTTTCTTTGAGACAGGGTTTCTCTGTGTAGCTTTGTGCCTTTCCTGGAACTCACTTGGTAGCCCAGGCTGGCCTTGAACTCACAGAGATCTGCCTGGCTCTGCCTCCCGAGTGCTGGGATTAAAGGCGTGCGCCACCACTGCCCAGCCCTAAGAGGGACTTTAGTGGTCAAATTCTACCTGTCTTACATGGAGATGGCCTGGCTGTGTCAGCAGGAATAGCTCCTCAAGGGCAGCCTCATTGCTCAACTCCCCACATCTGGAATTCTACACAGGCTGAATATCCTTCATGCTTGGCAAATGTTTTAGATTGGAGATTTTGGAATATTTGCATATATGGCACAACATTTCTTGGGGATGGGACCCAATTTTACATGAAATCCATTTGTTTCATGTATGTCTTGTGTAGGTAGCCTGATGGCAATGGTGATTTTGTAGGGGTGTGTGTGTGTGTGTGTGTGTGTGTGTGTGTGTGTGTGTGTGTGTGTACACGGTGAGGATTGAATCCAGGGTCTTGTGCATGCTAGGTAAGTCCCTTCTACTGAGCTAATTCCCTGGCTCCAGTTTTAAACCTTTCAGTGCCTCTTTGTCCTCACTCACCCTTTGCACGAGGTCAGGTATACAGTTATCCCTTGTGGCCTGTTGATGCTCAGAAAGTGTCAGATTTGGGAGTATTTAGGACTTTTAGATTATAGATCACTAACCTCCCTTCTGCTGTGGGGCTAGATGGCTCAGAGGAGGTGTGATTCGGCATGGTTCGAGGTTTGGTGGCAGGAAGAGGTATTGGGGATTCTAGAGCAAGGATGTTTAAGACTGAGGAGTGAAGGCACTGGCCGCCAAGAACCGCTCATTAGCAACTGCTCTATGCTCATCCCCTTCCATGCTTGGTCTGTTTCCCAGTTCCCTGTTCAGCCAAACCCAGCTCACTAGTCTTGCTCATGGATCTCTAGGGCCATCTGCTGGGGGCCACCTTCCTCTTTGCAGAGGAAAACAAGACCAGGCCACTGCTGCAGATTCCTGCTGCACAAATGGGGTGCTTGGTCTCTAGCCTGGGGTCCTAGAAACCCTTGACTGGGCAGGAGCACATCCCCAAGGGTGGGGCTGCAGCCCTCGGGCCTCTGTGGCTTTGGGCTATAGTGGAGTCTGGGCTCAGCTTGATCTGTGCATACCATGTCAGCCCCACTTCTCGGAGCCTGGGGTGTGGACACAGAAGGTCAGAGAGGAAGGGATGTGTGGAGTGAGAGAATACTCCAGGGGACACCACACTGGGAAGGCATCTAACTTCAGAGGCCAGAGGTTTTGGTTCAAGTTATAACCTGTACCACAGATGACCATTAGTGTTGCATTCCGGTAATGGGAACAAAATAATCCCTACTTGTGGGGTCGAGGTGGGGGGTAGGGTTGCAGGTCATATCTAATAGAGTACCAAAGTTTGGTCACAGGTGTATAGATAGATAGGCAAATTGCGGCATATCCATGCTGCAGAACATTATTCAACTGAAAGGCAATGGAATCTTGACTCAGGCTGTAATTGGATGAATCATCATGAAGACATCCTGCTAAGAGATAAAAGCTGGGTACCAAAGGCCACATACTATATTAGAGACTTAGTGTGGAATATCTAGAACGGATGAGCCCATGAGATGGGAAGCAGGCACTGGCTGGTTGTGAGCAACAGGAAAAAGACTTAATGGGTAAGAAGAGTGTGGAAGTGTCCTGGAAGCAGACGGGGCTCGCAGTTTTGCACAGCCGTGAGAAGATGCCAACTGCCCCTGACTTCTTCACTTTCTACAAAGGCTTAATTAATTAATTAATTAATTAAAAATTAAATTAAATTTTTTGTTTTTTCAAGACAGAGTTTCTCTGTGTAGCTTTGCGCCTTTCCTGGAACTCACTCTGTAGACCAGGCTGGCCTCGAACTCACAGAGATCTGCCTGGCTCTGCCTCCGGAGTGCTGGGATTAAAGGTGTGTGCCACCACTGCCCGGCTAAGGCTTAATTTAAAAAAGTTACTTTAATTGTTAGTTCACTAATTGTGTGTGTTTGTGTATGGGTACGTGTGCATGTCGAGGCTGGGGTTAATGTTTGGTATTTTCCTCAGTTGCTGCTACCCACCTTATTTTTGAGACGAGGTCACTCACGGAGCCTGGAGTCCACCAACTTGACTAGATAGGCAAGTGAGCCCCGGGACCCTTCTTCTTTGTCTCCCTGATGGTGGGGTCACAGGTACTCACTGCTACCTCACTTGGCCTTTTTTTCTTTTTCTTTTTTGTCGGAGCTGAGGACCGAACCCAGGGCCTTGCGCTTGGTGGGCAAGCGTTCTACCACTGAACTAAATCCCCAACCCCCCTCACCTGGCTTTTTTGGATTAGGTTCTAGGTGATCAAACTCAGGTCCTCATGTCTGTGTGGCATGCACTTTACAACTGACCCATTTCCCTGGTCTCCAACGGATTCATTGCTTCCTTACAGTCTTATGGTTGGGGTCTTACTGTGTCTCTCAGGCTGACCTCGAGCTCAAGATCCTCCTGCTTCCAGGTGCTAGGATGATAGGTATGTGCCACTGGGTCTGGCTCGGATTGGTCGTTTTTAAATGTTAATGGCATGCTATGTGAATTTCATCTCAGTAAGTTTGTGTTTTAAGGTGATAACAGTCTTCTGCTGGGAGGAGGCACAGTGGAGGTGAGACCTGGGACTTAGGTTGAAGCTGTTGAGGGAAGGGAAGTTCAGATCTAAGAGGCTATGGCAGGCTTTAGGTGCAGAGTGGAGTGGTTCCACAGTGGTGGATACCAAAGTTCTTGGCATCGGTCTCTTTCCTGAGGCTGTAGCAATTCTGGAGGTTCCAAGAAATAACATTGGCATGGGCGAGGCTCTGGCGAAGACCTTGAGATGGATGGCATCATGGCAGGCATGTAGGTGGGAGATCTCACAGTGAGATTGGGAACCAAGGAGCCATTCAGGGCTCTGGCTTGTCCTAGCGACTGACTCTTGGATCATGTGTGTATATGTGTGTATCCATGTGGAGACATGTATTTGTGTGGGTGCCTGTGCTCATGTGTGTGGAGGCTAGAGGTCAACCTCAGCTGCCACTCCTCAGCAGTCAGCTTCCTCAGGAGTATCTGTGGGTTTTGTTTTTGTTTTCTTTCTTTTGAGACTGAGTCTCTTACTGGCCTGGAGCTCACCTAGTAGCTTAGGCTGGCTCCCCATGAGCTCTAGGGAATCATCCGTCCATACCTACCAGCGCTGGCATTATGAGGGAGCACCACCATGCAATCCTTCTTATGTGGGTCTGTGTGCTTTCCTAGCTGACTAAGTTGTCTCCAGAGCCCACAGCTCACTCAAGAAGTAGCCTATGGTAACCGCCTTACTCTCTTCCGAGGGCAGTTCCCCTCATGACCTAGCTGCCTCCTGCAAGCTTCTTCCTCCCCTTCCTTCCTTTAGGAGCCCAGGCCTCATGTATGCAAGGCAAGTATTCCACTCTGAGCTACACTCCCAGCCAACCCCACCTCTTAAAGGCCCAGCTCCCCTCAGTGCCCACACACTGGGAACAGGCTTCTAATACCTGAATCCTGGTGGTGGAGTTGGGGTGAGAGGGCACCCAGTTATAACCAAACCATAGCAATCCCCAGGGGCTGGAGAGATGGACCAGTGGTCAAGAGTGCTTGATGTTCAATCCTGAGAACTGGAGTTGAGTGACTCACAGAGGCCTGTAACTCTAGCTCCTAGGGATCTGATGCCTCTGTGCACACCTGCACACACATGTGCATGTACACGCACACGGATACATACATGCAGACACATGAGTAAGATTTTTTAAATTTTTTCAAGACAGGATTTCTCTGTGTATCCTTAGGCTGTCTTGGATCTCACTCTGTAGACCAGGCTGGCTTCAGATTCATAGAGACCTGCCTGCCTCTGCCTCCAGAGTGCTGTGATCAAAGGTGTGCGCCACCAATGCCCAGACGTAAAATAAAACCATAAAAGCTTTAGAGCAAAGCTGTGACATCTTGGCCAGCTTTCTTATCATTAGTTTGTTTCAGTTTCCCCATCTAGAAAGTGGGAATAATACAGTTTTTATTATGGAAATTTAAATCTTCTATTGTGGCGATCTTAAAGCTTTCCCGAGGATTAAATGAGTTAATATTTGAAAGAACTCCACGTTGGCAGCTGTTATTATCACTCATTCATGTTTTTATTTATTTGTTCATTTGCTGGGCACGCACAGGGAGCCAGGGCTGGGACAGGGTTCTGGAGACGCAGCTGTGTGCGTGACTCAGAGCCTGCTCTCAGCAACGCCTCACATCCTGGTCGAAGAGTCCACCGCTGCACCTGCAGCCTTGGCTATTGATGAAAAGCCTTCATCAGCTTTTGCTTCTCCAGAACTGGCTGAGCGGGCGCCTCCCCTGGGACCCAGCAGGCCTTCTTAATGGTTTTGAAATGTACCAGACTCAGAGCTGGTGACAAGATTTAAGGAGTCTAGCAGCAAAGCCCTGGGCTTTGGCTTCCCTGCCTGCTGTGGACGGTTCAGAATGGTTCCCAGACTTTCCTGCCGTCCAGCCCTTGCACCAGCGCAGAGCTGAGCTGTCCCTTGGGCTTTTGCTGAAGTTGTGAGGACTGGCAGGGGCTGACTCCAAAGTGCAGGGACAGTAGGACCACAGGGTCTCAGAGGTCCCTGAGACGTGCCTGGGCCTGTTGAAGAAGAGAACAGCAAGCCCAGAGCAGGAGGGGCTCTGGTGGCTTCTGGCCACACCTGTCCTTAGCAGGGCTGCAGGTTCACTCTCCTGATCTGGGATGGGCTGGAGCTCTCGTGCCTATAGAGACCCAATTAATAAGAAGTAAACAGGGTTGGGGATTTAGCTCAGTGGTGGAGTGCTTGCCTAACAAGCAAGGCCCTGGGTTTGATTCTCAGCTCCACAAAAAAAAAAAAAAAAAAAAAAAGAAGTGAACTACTTTGTGGGGACCGCCATTTTGGCAGCCAAGGTCGGAACTGGAGTGGAAGGCTGAGGTTTCTGCCTGGTCAGCAGCCTTGGAGAATGGGGGCCCTGTCTTTTTTGGATGAGGCCACCCCTGTTTCTCTTTCCTGTGTTTGTCCACACATCATTTAGGCTCAGTAGGACCTCAGCTCGCCTCAGAACAACCTTATTCTACCACTGTTCCTCCATGCTCTGTCAACCCCTCTAGGTTTCTGTTCATACTTCCCTCACTGAACCTTCGGTGATCAGCCTGTCACTGTCACATACCCCAGTGATGAAAACTGACACAGGGTCACCGGGATGCAAAAGCAAAGCCTTCCTCAGGTGTACTCCCCACTCCCATCCAGGATACTGAGTGACTCTAATGCCTGTATCTCTCCTGCCTCCTGCCCACACTGGCTTCCGTCCTGCTGTGCCTGAGGCTGTCCTGACCGGCATTCATTAGGACCATTCTAAGAAGGAGCTTGCTCTCTTCTTCCAAATACTGCTGTGTGCAGCACAGTGGGCATGGTGTAAAGGTACATATCTGTCACCTGAGCACTCAGGGGATGGAGATATGACAATACGGAATTGAAGGGCAGCCTAGGCTACGTGAGCCCTTGTCTCAAAACAAAAAATGGAAGTGAGTGAGCTGAGTGTGGCACTCACACCTGTAATTCTAACACCCGGGAGACAGGCAGGAGGAGAGGCACAAGTCTGAGGCCATCCTGGCCTGCGCAGCCAATTCCAGGCTAGCTGATGCCCCACTGGAAGTCCCTGTTCCAATAAATAACAAAATAAAATAAAGTAAGCTATGTCTATAGTGAAGACCCAGCAGCTGGAACCTTCCAGGGCTTGTCCTCTGTGGCCTTGGATGTTCCAGTGGGCCAAGTCACCGTGGAAAGAGAAGGGACCTTAGGAAGCAGGAGGAGTTGGGGCTTGGCTAGATCAAGCTCTCCGTATTCTAGAACACCCAGACCAATCTTCTCCCTGTGTCCACCCTCCTCTCATAGTCTCACAGACCCCAGGCCTCAGGAACTTGGCATCCTGGGACCAGGGAGGACTTCTGGGTAGGGTATCCATTTATTGAGAATTCCTTCATCCACAGGCCTTTGGTAATACCTCCTTGGTACCAGGTTCTGACCTGAGCCCAGGAGAACATGGGACAGACCTCACCTTCACCTGACACAGATAAGGAGAATACTATAGTTTCAGGACTTCATCCATCCATCCATCCATCCATCCATCCATCCATCCATCCATCCATTCATTCATTCATTCATTCACTCAGCAAGCACCGTGAGTACCTTCATTTGCCGGGTGCAGTCCTGGCATTGGGCACTAATAGTGAACAGAATGGCTAAGAAATACCATCCAAAAGCTAGCGTACTGGTACAGAGTTCCTTTAGACACAGGAGTGGGATGACATGGCCCCAGTTCTGAGGGGACAGCTGAAAGCATTACTGTTATCATTCAGTAATTTAACAGCAACCCTTCCCACTTGGACAAAGAAAATGACAGTCCTGCATGATCCCACTATTCCAAAGGAGGTTTACAAGTTTTGGTGCGAGTTCTTAGCTGTGTGTCTCAAGCCTGTACCCATACATTCAGCACACACAACTGGATTAGATGCTGTGAGACACAATTCATTTTCTGTTCAGTGGCTTCTCTTCTTAGTGGGAGATCAGAGGAGAATGTGCAGGAGTCACAGCCTTCAAGTGTGTGTGTTTGTGTGTGTGTGTGTGTCTGTATGCCTATGTGTTTGTCTCTGTGTGTGTTTGTGTATGTGTTTGTGTGCCCATGTGTGTGTGTCTCTGTGTGTGTGTTTGTGTATGTGTCTGTGTGCCCATGTGTGTGTGCCCATGTGTGTGTGTCTCTGTGTGTGTGTTTGTGTCTGTGTGTGCGTATCTCTGTGTGTGTGTCTCTGTGTGTGTGTCTGTGTGCCTGTGTGTCTATGTGTGTGTGCCTGTGTCTATGTGTGTGTCTCTGCGTGTGTGTGTGTCAGTCTCTCTATTTGTGTGTCTGTGGGTGTGTGTCTCTGTTTGTGTGCCTGTGTATATGTGTGTGTGAAGGTCATTCATTGGCAAAGATGGTACTTCCTTCTTCCTCGGTCTTCATGCCTCCTCTGGGCTCTTCATTCCAGCCTGTTGTCCCACCAGGTTAAAGTCTTGCACCAGACCTGAGACATGGACCAGTTTCTGCTTGTCCGGACCTCAGAGTTGTTTCTCAGCCTGCACTCCCTCCTTTGGGCTCCATGGGTTTCCAGTGGGCTGGAGGCTTCCTCGAGGCTGGGCCTCCATCTTGCCCTGATCAGACCAATTTTGCACCATTTGGTGCTAATTCTGTTGAGCCGTGGGTCTGGGATTAGGGAAGCGTTGGTACATGAGTGGAGTATTGAGGAGTAGGCATTAATTGGCTGAGCCGTGTCTGCCACCTCTCAGCTTCTAGAGGCCCGAGCCCCAGGGCCAGCCACTCACCCTGACCCCTGAGGCCCCAGATTCTTGCCCTCTCTCCTTCCTCACAGGTCTCTGCCTGCCAGGATTCTGTTTTGATTGGAAGGAGGCAAAGCGGAGGTGGAGGCGTTTGCGTGTCTGGCTCTTCCCTCCCTCTCCTTCCTCCTCCCTTTCTCCCAGTGGTGCTCAAGATGTTTCCTCTGCCAGCCTGGCTCCACTCCAGCCTGGGTCCACCTTGGGCACCAGCAGCAAGCCTCTCTGCTTGGAGCTTCTGCGGGCTGTGGCTTTCCATAGTGGACCCGATGCCTTCCGCTCTTTGAGGGACTCATGGAGCAGAGCGAGGCCCTCAGGGTGGGGGCACACCACCTGCTTGCTCTCTTCTCAGCATAAAACCCACACCTGCTGAGGAGTCTCCTAGTCAGGTGGATCTGGGTGGACTTTGGCTGCCTCTTTTCTCTCTAGGGCCTCTGTTTTCTGGACAGGCTCATAATGGCCTTGTTCTCCTTTGGAAATGTTTGGATCATCTCACCCAGCATCTCTACCCCAGGCCTGAGGGAAATGAGAGGTCTTGCCCCCAACCTCAGCAGAGGCCTGGAATGTAGAAGCCTGGGTCCCCTCACTCCCTGGGAACCCACACTGGTCCAGTCTGGTTCATGTTCACAAGGAGAAAGCAGAGCCACACCCTGGCCTGACAGGGCCAAGACTCAACCTTGTATCCTCAGTACCTTGTACTGTGTCAGGGGAGTGCAGCTGCTTAGTAAATATGGTGGAGGAGCACCCAGGGAAGCTGAGCCTGTGAGGGCAAACAAGGGCCTCCTTGCCAGAGGAGCTAGGACTGGTACGGGTTTTGAAGGATGAGTAGGAGTTGGACAGGTAGGCCAGATGGGAAGAGCCTCCCAGGCAATCAGAACAGCCTCGGCAAACTTGTGAGGTGTCCTGATGCCTAGGGAATGTGTGCGGCGGTGGCTGGAGGCGGGCTGGAGAGAGGTATGTATCTAGATGTGGGAGAAAGGTCTGATCTGGGTATAAGCACCTGAACTGCCAGATGATGCCAGCACGGTCCTCCTCAGCTGGTCTCTGGCTTTTGTACTCCAGGCCTAGGTGTGAGGGGCAGCAGGCAGTGTGGGTGAAGGGAGGGTTTTGTGGCTCAGAGGGGCCTGAGGCTGTCTGAATCCCTCCTGGGGGTTTGGCTGTGCTTTCTGGGTGAGTAGGATGTGGGATGACAGCAATGAAGAAGAAGGTTGTCACCCGCAGGTGACATGGAGCCACACGGCTCACCGCCTTTAGCTGACTATGGGGAGTTGGAGTTACCTCTAATGAGGGTAGAGAGTCGTCTGTCCAGACAGTAAGGAAGATTAGACAGGGCAACCTGGGGAAGGACCCCCTCCCCCCAGCTCCTGTACAGGGCTGAGGCCTGAATACAATTTGAAGGATACTGGGTTTCCTCAGACCTGACATCTTGGTTCTCAGTGCCTCTGGTCCACAGCATCTTCTTTTTTAAAAATGCAGCTGCCAGGGCTGGGAACACAGCTCAGTGGGTAAGGTGCTTGCTATGAAAGCAGGAGGACCCGAGTTCGGATCCCCAGGACCCCCATAAAAGGTTGGGCATGTGGTTGTGATCCCAGCACTTGGGAGGTGGAGGCAGATTCCTGGCTCTTGTCCAGCCAGTCTAGCTGAAATTGGCGAGTGACTGAGAAAGACGGACCTCTGGCCTCCACACACAAGCACGTGTACAATGCAGGAGAGAGAGAGAGAGAGAGAGAGAGAGAGAGAGAGAGAGAGAGAGAGAAAGAGAGAGAAATTCCCAGCATCCCCTCTTGAGGTAGAGACCAGACTTGCTTTAACAAGTCTTTCATGTTCTGCCCCCTCCTCATATGTGAGATCTGATGCCTTCCAACGCCTTTTGGGACTTTTGCCTTTGAACATTGCGTAGGGAGTGGTCTGGCATCGCTGATGGAGGGGGCCCCTTGGGAGGCAGGGGTGCCAGGATCTGTAGTCAAAGGGTTCCCTAGGGCTCTAACACTGCTGCTTCTGTCTTGACATGTGCACAAAGATGTCAAGTGCATGTTTTCATTTGCACGGGGTCCATTGAGTTGTGTAGCTAGCCTGAGTGCTGGTTCTAGCTTAGCTGGGTAACCAGAGGAGGTGACCCTCCCTCTCGGGATCTCTCCGTCCTGTCCATGCAAAGATCAGATCATCGCCTTCCCTCCTGAGTGACTCTGATGATTAAATACGCCTTGTGCAGCTCCCAGCTTTGAGTCTGGCTGAAAAAAGATCTGTATACGGGCTGAACGAAGTACCTCACCCTAATCCTGAGGTAAGATGGAGGCAGTTTGCACATGTGGTCTGTCTGCTTAAAAATCTTGCATGCGGGGGTGAGGTGGGGAGGAGCCTCCTGAGTTAATGTGGGCAGGCCTACAGTAATCACAGGGTCGGAGAAGCGATAGTTTCAGAGTCACTGGAAGGTAGTCTGCTGATGGCACTGAACGTGCAAGGTAAGGCTAGGAGCTATGGAATGCAGGCCGTGTCTAGAAGCCAGTGGAGACAAGGGAAAGCATTCTCCGCTGGGGTCTCCAGGAGGGACACAGTCCTGCTGACCCATCTTAGGATTCTGATCTCCAGAACCATAAGAGAAGAAGACTTTAATCTACTAGGGAGACTAGTCAGGTCCCATACATCACACACCACACTGCCTGCTGGGTATACTTGTTCAGAGCGCAAGCTCACCTTGCTATCCTGCTCGCTTCTCCTGGAACTCTGGGTAGAGTCCACTCCCTTTCTGAAGCAATGTGGTCTAGGAAAGACCCAGACCAGGGAGATGAGACCCTGAGATAGCCTCTGACCTCTCCTCAGTGTCCACAGCTCATTGCCCTATCTCCCCATCCCTCTCCTCACTTCAGCCTCTCTCAAGACTCTCCGTCAATGACTATAAATCACTGTAAGAAACAAATAAATAGCACGTCCATCCTGTTGCTTCAGCAGTGTGCCCAGCACCCCCACACCCAGTTCCCACTGCTGCATCTTGTACTGTTGCTCATTCAGAATCCTCAGGGAGCCCTTGGTGACTCCTCAGATCCTGTTTGTTCATTCCCTAGCTGTGCATGACCTCCCCAGAGCACTCCTGCACTGTGCATCTCTTGCTAACTGTCTCCCCACTGCAGAATATGGCCCTCACTAAGCCAAAGGCACTGTGTGGTGGCAGAGGTAACCCAGGAAGTATGTTGGCACTCAGCATGAGGAGGTCACCTATACATATCTTGCAAGGTGGTTGTACCTGTGACACGCCAATCAATTTCTGGAATTCCCCCTCTCTCCTCTCTCTGAGTTTCTGTCTCTCCTTGTGTGAAGTGAGACCCTGCCACTCCCATGGTCTTGAGCCCAGGCCTCTGTGCTCCTGGCAGTCTGGGGCTCAGGAAACTCAGACATGATCCTTGCCCCAAGGATGCCCCCTCTCCTCCCTCCCTGGAGCAGCCTCCTCTCAGTTCCTGGCCAGGAGCACTTCCCATCATTCCCGAGCCACTGATGGGAAAGGCTGAGCTAACTGCTCCCTGGAGAGGGTGAGGGGCAGAGGAAGGAGATGGGAGAGGCTGGCGGCCTTGTACACTTGATGGGAGAGCGGATTTACAGCAGGGGGGTCGAGGTTATCAGTACTTAGAGGCACTGGAGTGAGGATTCATCCTTGGCTCTGCTCTGCTGACTGCTCTCCTAGGGTGGGTCCCTTCTGACAGGTCCCAGGGCCTGGCTGAGAGTGTGTGCATGGGGTTTGGCAATGGTGAGAGGAGCCAGGGACCAGCAGGCCTGAAAGTGGGGAGCTGGCTAAAGAACACAGGACCCCCTGCCTCCCATAACAGACTGCGGCTCAGCTGAGCTCCAACTCCCTCCCTCTGCCTAGAAACCAGTCTTGGCTTGCCTAGCCTTCTTATCTTCCTTCACCTATGTGTATGCATGCATATGTGAGTGTGTGTGCTAACACCATTATGGCCTGTGAGAAGATGCAACTAGAGTGGTGAGTGTGTGTGTGTGTGTGTGTGTGTGTGTGTGTGTGTGTGTGTGCTAACACCATTGTGGCTTGTGAGAAGATGCAACTAGAGTGGTGAGTGTGTGTGTGTGTGTGTGTGTGTGTGTGTGTGTGTGTGTGTATGTGTGTGCTAACACCATTATGGCTTGTGAGAAGATGCAACTAGAGTGGTGAGTGTGTGTGTGTGCTAACACCATTATGGCTTGTGAGAGGATGGAACTAATGTGATTCTGAATGGATCGTGGATGTGCCCTCTGCTACGTAAGGAGTGTGGAATGCACATTCATACCGCTTTAATAAACTCTCTTCCAGCATTATCCTTCAAGCCCCAGCTTAGGGACATCTTGCTCTCTGACTTTTAAGTAGTCCTGTCCAATCCCATCTCACTCTGGAGTTACTGTCCTCCTTTTGGCAACCTTCCTCCGGTGCCTGTGTTGGGCTAGAGGCTGGGCTATGTTTTCCCTGTCTCATGGCGATGATGTCTAGCAGTCTCCTCTGCTTCCCAATGCCACTGTAGTTGAGGTAGACCAGAGAAAGCCTGGCAAAGATACCGGGAAGTTGGCACCCTGGGGTCTGGCTTGAGGTGGCAAGGACATATCGTGGAAGCGACATAGCCACAGTCTTTCTCTTGAGCAGTCTTCCATGGCTGAACCAGTGCATGGAAAGTGCAAGCTAGGGGATGTGCTGGACTCACAGAGAGTACCCAGTTGGTACTGGTGCCAGTGGGTTTTCCTGGCTGCTGTTCTTATGTAAGATGATTCACATTGGTTTCCCCCACTTGCCTGGCAGCCCCGAGGGCACTGTGCTCTCTAGTCTTGTTCTTCTCTTGTGCACGAAGCCTCTATACATTGAACTGGCTTATTTGCCCAATGCATGAAGACATCAGTTCACTCATTCCCATAACCCAGATGAGGACATGTGCAGCAAGGTGCCCTGGGAGACGGTGCCGGGAGAGAAGCCTCAGCCTTTCCCCTAGTTTTCTCTTCACATCCATTCCTCCCGTGCAGCCCTCTGAGGGTTTGGGATCAAATGGTCCATCTCTAGGCTGGGGTGGTAGAGTTGGCTCTGGGGGTGCTGCTTTGGACAAACTGGTGGCTGAGGGGATCAGTGTGGCTCCCCACAGCTGGCTTTTCACTACTCTTCTGGGGACAAAAGAAGTAAAACTGAGGAGTAGGTTGTTGGTTTACAGTGGATGTGGGGGTGCTTATTACCAAGTCCAGGGAAAAGTTTTTTGGAGGTGCTCCCGAATGCTTCTCCCTGCTTACTGCTTCACGGGGCTCATGCAACCATTCTTGGCCAGCTTCTTGGCGCCGACCTCACTTTCAGGTCCCTGTGTTCTTAGAAGTAATGGGAAGGCATTTCTTAAACGTGCTCCATAATTCAGCCATGTTCTACTAACGATCTTTGTGGTCTTCCCAGAATGTATCGTTCCTAGTATCTCCTCAGCTGTCCAGGCTCCTGTGCATGACTGCACTGAGAGCCCCTGATCCAGCTTAAGCCAAGAGGGACTTGGACCTGCCCAAGTCCACCTGGCAGGTGTGTTTGCTGTGATGGTGTTAGTTTTATGGTCACTTGCGCCAGAGCCTTGTGTCACACTCTGGGCAGTTGAATAGCAGGACTATGATGCCACAGGTCCATTAGACATCCTGCCTGTGCACTTTGCTCTTCTCTATTGTTGCTCTCTGTGTTCAGCGTGAGACAGGAGGATCTTGAGTTGTCAAGTCCAGCCTGGTCTACATAAGGAGACTGTATCAATAAACAAACAAACAAACAAACAAACAAATAGGGTGGGGGTATAGTTCCAGAGTGCTCACACACACCAGGGCAAACAGCCAAAGGGATCATGCCTACAGGGAAGTGTAGATGGGTGCTTCCCCTGAAGGAGCTCAAGCATCCAGGAGTCAGTGCTCCTTATAGAGGGGCAAGCTGTCTCTTCGGGGTCTCTGGCCTCCCCAGTCTCCTTCAGAGAGCACAGTGAGCAATACCCCCAGCAAAGAGAGGAACAGAGGCTGGGGTCTGGCAGGCTAGCCTTGCTTTTGACAGCCTGGGGGATGGTGGTGGCTTTCTCTCTTCTTCTCTGGATCCAGCTTCTCCTTCTGTAAAATGAGAATAATGTCTTTTCATTGGAGTTTTCCAAAAGAGGAGACCTGAAAATCATGTAAAGTGCTCAACACCTCACCCATCAATAGTCAGACACAATCATAAAATAATTACCATGGGGGGTTTATTTTCTAAATTCTAATAAAACAAGTTTCAGAAGACCTGGATGTTGTAGCAGGAATCTTAACAGGTCTTATTAATAAGAACAAACCTGAGGCCAGTTATTGGGATGAACGCTGGAAGATCAGAGAGACAGAACAAGCCACAGTTTCCTCACCTCGCCAGTTCCTCAGCTGGTCTTGTTTCCTCAGACTTCAAGCTTCTGTGTCCTCATCCCAATGGCTCTCAGCTGAACTGCTACTCGAAAGCCTGAATGCGTAACCAGGCAAATGCTTCTAGTTTCTGGTCTTCACACCTTATATATTTTTCTCTTTCTGCCGTCTCTCCCTGGGATTAAAGGCTCTATTTCTGGGATTAAAGGCGTGTTTCTCCATGCTGGCTGTATCCTTGAACACACAGAGATCTGCCTAGCTCTGCCTCCCAAGTGCTGGGATTAAAGACGTGCACCACCACCGCCCAGCTTCTGCTATGGCTTGCTCTGACTCATTTTCTAGCCACCATTTCTGGCACTGTTCTAGTGGCTGTCTGTTCTCTGACCCCAGATAAATTTATTAGGGTGCACAATATTGTGGGGAACACAATACCACCACAGGATGTGGTAACCCATGCTTGTAACCCTAGCACTCAGGAGGCAGAAACAGGAGGATCTTGAATTCAAGTCCAGCCTGAGCTACATAAGGAAGCCATGTCAATAAATAAGAAAATAAATAAGATGGGATGTAGCTCAGTTGGCAGAATGCTTGCCAAGTAAGTGCAAAGCTCTGGGTTCAGTCCTCAGCATCACATAAACTAGATGTGGTGACCTACACCTATAAGCCCAACACTTCACAGACAGAGGCAGACAGATGAGTTCAGGCTACCCTTGGCTACATAATGAATTTGAGGCCAGCCTGGGCTACTGAGACCATAGACCAAAAAATTTTTTTTGAAAAGAAATTAACAGTGGTTTAAGATGCCTGAGAAACATTATGTGCTACTCTTTTGGAGACCCTCTCACATCCTGAACTGCACCATCCTGTGTCCAGTTATGAAGTGTGTGGTTTGTAACAGAAATAGGATGAATTGTGTCTTTTAGAAGTATCTATTTCTTTCAGTATTTAGAAGCACTGTTATTAGGTTTTAGTTTTCTGGGTTGGTGATACTGGGGATCCCTGTGTGTAGTGAGTAGCTGTTCCATCTTTGACCCTGAAACACTGCCCCTAGAGTGACAGCGGGCACTGTCACACCTGCTTATGACCTGCCCCTGGGGCGTGGCAGAGAGGGAGCCCCTTAAGACTCGAGGTGCATCCATGCTTGGTCTCTTCTGGATACCTCGTGGTCCTGGAATCTCGATGGGAAACCAAGCCTGAGTTCTCTGCTGGATGGTACCTCATCTCTCCTGGATCCTGTAACCAATCTCTATTGGCTGTAAGTTATCCCAGAAATACACCTCTCTTGATTACTGGATAAATTACGTGGAATTGCCTCATTACATACAGCAATACCTGTGTTAGGTAAGTGCTCTGCCATTGAACCCTGGCACTTTTCAGCTTTCACATTTAAGTGTGTGTGTGTGTGTGTGTGTGTGTGTGTGTGTGTGTGTGTGTGTGTGTGTGTCTGAGGGTAACTTGGAGGAGTCGGTGTTTTCTTTCTACTCTGTGTGTTTCAGGTCAGGCCACAAGCGTCCTTGCCCTCTGAGCCATCTCCCAGGTCCTCCTTTTGACTTGTTGTTTATTTGTTTTTAGAGACAGGGTTTCTCTGTGTAGCTCTGGCTGTCCTGGAGCTCACTCTGTAGACCAGGCTGGCCTCGAACTCAGAGATCCACCTGCCTCTGCCTTCTGAGTGCTGGGACTAAAGGCCTGTCTCACCACCGTCCAGCTTCCTTTTGACTTCCTAATCTGCTTTGAACTGCTTACATTGTTCATTTCTTACACCGTTATTTGGGGTGAACTGTTTATTGAGTGTGTTAGTTTCCAGTTGGAGACAATAAGATTGTATCAAGCGGTGTGTGTTGAAAGGGCATAACAGTTAATTGTTAATGAGCTAATGTAGTATTTAGAATAGTGCCTGGCTTGTAGTAAACATTGAGGCATCTGTTTTGCAATAATTTCTGAGTAAGAAGAGATGCAGATCATTACCAGAGTTCAGCCACTTTGCTGAACACCTGTTCAGCTGACATTCAGCCTGCTGGCTCTGGGCAGTTTGGGCCTTGATCTTGGGGTCTGATTTCAGACCCTGCCCTGATTCTACCTTTAGCCTGGGGTCCTCAGCCTTTGCTTCCACCTCTTGTTCTTGGAACACACGAGGCTGAGTTCCTAAGAGGTGTTGCAAGCACTCTGTGGACTGATGCTAATAGCTGCCCCTGGAGCTGGTGGAGGTAGGGAAGAGGACATGAAGGCTACATGGATCAGGGGCAGGGGCGTCCCCCAGGGAAGGCTGGTATTGCCTTCAAAGAAGGACCTAGGATGGGCCCCACTGTCCATTCTTCCTGATGCTTCATGTCACTGTAGCCAGGAGTGGGTGCAGCATCATTTGGAGATGGGGAGGTGGCATTACTGATCACAGAGACTTGACATACAGTTGCATCAAGACCAGAGCTGGGTGCACTGTCTGATTGGCACCCCCTTTTCAGAGACATCTCCCCACTACTGTTACCATCCCTCCAGGAGTTGATAGTCTCAGTTGAAAGTTGATAACCTCTGCATAGACCTTTGACCAGACTGCCTTAAGAATAACATCAAAGTTTCAGTTCAGTTGAAGTGTGGGTTGGAAGTTGGCATGGGGCCCCCGGGCAAGATTCCTTCCAATTCTTCCCTAGAAGAGAGTTCATCACTATGTTTTTGTCTGAACTGGTTTGTTCTGGAACGGCTGTGGGACTGTAGGTCTGATGGAAGAGGCAAGCTACTGATCTGATGGAGGAGGAGGCACATCTGTCTGCCAGGAGAGGAATTCTGGTGTGTTGGGAAAACTCAGCTCCTGGTCCCTGGAACTCTTTATCCACTACAAGCACAGTAGTCCTCTTGTCCAAGGATGGAGGCATGACCTTTGTCCTTTAGGAGCATCCAATCTGATAGAGGAGTCATGGCCACTCCCCTCAGGGAGCTGCTGTCTGGGGTCCTAACCTCTGCCCTCAGGAAGGACTCCTATATGACCGGCAGGCACATTTTGTTCTTGTGCTCAACAGGTGGGCTCTGACTTTGGGATCCCCTCCATTGCCAGACTTTTAGAGAGCCCAGCTCCCACAGACAGCAGGTAAAGAATGAGCTGGGCAGTCAGATACAGGAGCGAAGACAGGGGACTGGAGAGGGATTCCTGCAGCAATCGAAAATGATAGGGAAGGCTTCCTGGAGGAGGTGTCTTTATGGTAGCGTCAGGTGCTGCCTGTGGCTTAACTCACAAAGGATTAACACGTAGAGGCTCGCTTCGCCAAGGAGGAGGCCCTTGAGGGGCACTCTAGAAACCCATCTCCATGCGGTCCATGTTGCTGAGGCAGAGGGAGGCCTGGAGAGACCCTCATCACTGGCTGACTGTGCACAGGCCAAGTTCTACCAGCCGGGAGACATCCGCTCTCTATGGCCCAAGAAGGCCAGAGGAGGAGAGGAAACAGGACGCGTAGCAGGAACAACGCCTTTTCCTTTTCTTTGTAACTGACCCTCATTTGGGGCTGGGGAGAGCCGTCTGCAGGGCTAGCTTGGCTGCTGCTGCCTGGAGCCCCAGCTCCGGGTCTCACTGAGGGGCCCTGCCCCTGCTCTGCTCCCTCCCGGGCTTGCGCTGTGGCACCACTGAAGCTTGAGGCTTGTGTCTGCAAAATGGGGTAAGACTTCTCATCTGCCTGGCCAGGAAGCAGCTGTTTTCCTCTCTCTGTGGCTTTGTATCACTTTTCCCTTGGTCCCTGAGAGGTGCACACAGCACATCCTCTGTGTGATGGCTCAGATGGGCAGGGCTGGGCTTGGCTGGGCTGGGCTGGGCTGGGAAGGGCAGAGCACACAGTGGGAGAACATTATGGGAGGAGTTGCTTAAGGCTTGCCTGAGCACCAGGAACATTGTCTAGCTGGAGAGAAAGCTTTGGGATTAACTGTGTCTGTGGCAACCAAGGCGCTCCAAGTGATGGAATTCTGCAGGGTGCTGATTGCCGTGGGCTCTAGGAAAGGCAGAGGTAAATTCAGCACCAGAGCTACTCAGAGCCAGACCTGAGGCAGCACTGACCAATGGCCTTGCCAGAGCCTCCAGGGACACTGAAAGGGGACATCTGAGCTTGATGCTTCCTGGGGGAAGGTTGAGACTTTTGCATTAGGAGACTGCTGTTGGAGGAGGGGGCTGGGTGGGTCGTGAAGAACGAGGACAGGGACAGTGTTCAGTAGGGTAGGGCCATCAGGAGGACTGCCTTTCCTTGGTTTTCTCATGGTTGCAGTTACTCCTTGGTGGGGTAGAGCACTACTGTAGGAGTACATGTGTGTTTACATGCTGTGTGGATGGTGTGTGCCAGGGAGGGTGTGTGGTAGCAGTCTGCAATGTGTGCATGGTGTGGTTGGTGTGTTATGTGGTGTGCCTGTGCGGATGTGTCAGAGTGTCTGCTGTTTGCATGGTTTCTGTGTGTATGTGTGGTGGAGTGTGTACACATGACCATGATCTGGTCCTTGCACGCTGCTGATACCTTGATACCCCCCTGCACTGGAGCTGGAGTAGAGGGGATTCTACTTCACTTAGGGCTACACCCAGTGTTGCCCTGAGGACCACTGACTCATTGGGAGAGAACAAAGGTGTATGTGTGGGGATTCCAACCGTTACCTTTCCTGTAGAGCAAATCTCTCACTGTGGAGTTCATGCTGCCAGTGTGATTGCCCTTGGGTATAGGGTTGAGAGGGCTCCACAGGACACAGTAGATATAACCAACCTCAAGAACAGAAGAGAAATCCAGTCAGATGATATGGAAGTGATGGGGCTGAGTATGGCTTTCTTGTTTCTAAGGTCATTTACTCAGTGTGGATTGACATTTCTTGACATGGGACCTATGGGGGCCAATAGTGAGAACCTTTGCTGGGCAGGTCTGCCCTATGCATAGGGCAAGCAGCTGGAAATCAAATTATAACAAAACATGACCACATGTTCCAAATTTCCCCTGTGCTGAAAACTCACTCCTAGCTTAGAACCTCTCATGAAGGCTGTGTGACAATAAGCTCAGAAATCCCCAGAACTGTGGTGCTGGGCAGCTCCCAGGCATCTGGAGAAGCCAGCTCCAGCTCACTGCAGGTACCATGACCAACTTCTTCCTCAGGACAAAAGCTGTCCCCATAGAGGCCCTGGCAACAGAGGGCTCTCAGCTCCCTGACTGGCCACAGCGTGGCTGCCCCAGGCAGAGAGGAGGCTCTCTGCTGGATCCCTGTGACATCTTCTGAACTGTTAGAACAGGAAGGGAGTGACACCTCTGAATTTGTCTTTGTGTTTAATATACTAGTGTGTTATTCCATATTCTGAACGTTTGCACACTCACACTGGCAAAATCAAAGCAAATCCAAGTAAAATACGAGCAGCGTTTCCGATAAAATCTCCCCCCATGCATGGGGACGTATGTATGTCACCCAGGTATCCCAGAAGTAGAGGCTGGAGGAGCAGGAGTTCAAGGCCATCCTAAGCCACAGAGTGAGTTCCTATCTCAACTCCCTGCAAAATAAATAAACAAATAAGTAAATAATTTTTAAAAATTTAAAAAGTAGAGTAAGAGTGTCTCACTGTAAAAACAAGGGGTCAGCTGTCTTGTGTGTGGTGCCCTGTTGGTACTGGTCCCTCTGAGCTGAGCGTCTGCTAGGCACCTCCTGATGTCTAGGCTATCAACCCTAATTTACTGCATGGCCCAGGTCCCCTGTTTCTGGGTCTCAGAGCTTGTCTGTGACTGGTTCAATTGGTCACTCGTTCAGAGTACTTGTCGAGCATGAGCTGTGTGCAGAAGAAAACAAGCCTGGAGGAGGAGTCAGTTCCTGGCCTTCCTTCTCATCTACGACAGTTAACTCAGTTAGCAACTCCATATCTAGGATCGTGAGATTAGTTGGGCATAGCAGTGTGGGGTCATGTTGATTAGGTTTATTAAGACGTGTGCACTGTGAGTGAATTACCCTGGGCTGTATACAAAGCAGAGAGTGAGCTGAGCACAGGCATCCATGACCCTCTGCTTCCTGGCTGTGCTTGCCATGTGAGCAGCTGCCTCAGGCTCCTGAAGCCTTGACCTCCCTGTCATTACAGATGATGCCTTTGAACTGTGGGACAGAATCAACTCTTTGTCCTTAAGTTGGCTCTGCCAGGGCATTTTGTCACAGCAACAGGAAAAGAAAGACCATCTCTTGTGTCCCTGCTGGCTGGCGTGGGTGCTGAGGGCGACCCTGGGAAGAGAGGAAGCTTCTGATGTGGCTGGGCACAGGGGTTACTCCATCCTCCCACTGTGCCTATGAGTGAGAGCTTGATTTGTTTGTGGAATGTCTGTCCTTGGCACCTCATCTACATTGTAGGTGTCCTGGAGGCTCACGGGGCATCTGGGGCTGTTCCCAAAAGGGAGCCTGTTGTTTTCATAGCCATAGGAAGTATACTACCAGCAATGCCCACTCCCATTATGGAGTCTAAAATAGGGTTCAAGTCTCCCTGATATTCCCAGGTGCAGGGTGGATGGTCCTCCGTACCCTCCATACCGGGGAGGGAGCCTTAGAGCTGATGGAAAACTGGAGTCAGGTGTGGCCTACCTGCCTGAATTTCTGGACCCTTTCTTTTGATACCTTTCCTTTCTGCCTCTACCCAACAACCCTCAGAAAGCTAAGCAGGCTCAGGTCATCTGTGGGCGCCGTTGTGTTCAGATGCCAAGCAGCTCAGTAAAATTTGCATTAGTCTTTGGTTTTCCCTTCTCCAGTGACATAGAGTCACTGAAGATGGGCTGTGCTCTCCTATGTCCAGGGGACAGCGTCTAGTCCACGTATCCCATGCTTGCCCTACCCTGTAAATCTTCTCCAGTTCGGATCATGGCCAGGAGATTATGTGAGTAAAGACTGGAGGCTTGTCTGCATGGATAATTACAGGTAAATCTGACAGAGTCCCATCCATGGCCCCCAGCCCTCAGGCCTCCTAGACATTACTCTGTGCTGTGTTAGGCCCAAGGGCATCCTTGTGAAGTTTTGAGAAGGCCCACAATGGGAGGCAGGATGGCAGAAGCCCAGGGCGCTCACTTCAGGCTGGCTGGGACACAGTGACAAGTCGGAGCCAGTTTGCTGGCTCCAATCCAAGTAGCTGCTTCCCCCCAGGCTTTGGTTTCTCCACCAGGGCTGTGCTGTGACCTCCCAGGCCCCCGACAGTGGGGAGGTCTGTGAGATGAGGTGACATTTCCTGTCTCCCCGCCTGCACTGACCTGAGAAGCAGGTGGGTTGAGCACGTGAGGCATTCCATTCCCGCTACTTCCTCACAGCAGAGGAGCAGACAAGCGGGACCCAAACAACTCCACCCAGGGAGAATATCGTAAGGCCCTCTGAGTCTCTGCTGCCGCTGCCACCTGCTCCTCACGCCTCCCTGCTCCCTGATGGCTGTTCTCACACCCAAGAAAGTGGGTCAGAATGTAGGGCGGCTGCATCTGAGAAGTAATGCCTCCTTGCATAGTCCCTACCTCACCCAAGAGCCATCGGGGAGGGATTGGGGGTGGGGGCAGGAGCAGGGGCTGATGCAGGGGCAAGCTATGAGTTCAAGGGTGTGTCTGCGTCCAGACTTTGGTTCCAGCCCTCTCTCAATGCCTGTGGTTCTCCACTGCTGCCTCGGCACTCAAGGCCCCTCACAGCTATCTACCTGCTGTGTTAAGACTCAGTTGTACATAGGCATGACCGAAACTCTCCAGAAACAATGGAGCCTTCTCTAGCTCAGCTTGCCCTCCTGGGGTTTGCCCAGACACTGGGGACACTCTTCAGCTATGTCCAGATACTCTGGATCTTTCAGACACCCAGTGACCTCAGCCACCTACTTCACCAGTATCTGGAAACTGACCCCTGGCCTCTCCCCTACCACATACACACACACACACACACACACACACACACACACACACACACACACACTGCCTTCAGGGTTCATCTGTGTTGTGGCATGGATCAGTATTTTGTCCCATTTTGTGGCTGAATAATATTCCATTGTAGCTGTCTGCCACATTTAAAGTAGACATTCACTTTATCATCAGCCAGGCATCTCTCCCTCTTTGTGGCTATGTTAAAGGATGCTACTGTGGACATCTGGGGTAAACCTTTTAAAGATGTTTTTTGCTTTCTTGGGTCTGTACCCAGGAGTGGACCACATGGGTCACATCTGAACTCAGCTTAGCTTTTTGGAGGAGTTTTCTGTCTTTCAAAGAGGCTGCACCGTTGTCCACTTTGTGTTCCCACCAGTACACGAGGGTTCCACTTCCTCCAGGTTCTTGTCACCTCACTTATATTGTCCTTCTTTGTTGCAGTCATTTTAGTGGGTGTGAGGGATTAGCACTGATTGATGGGTGTGTGTGTGTGTGTGTGTGTGTGTGTGTGTGTGTGTGTGTGGTGGGGGAGAGGCCAGGGGTCAGTGAGCACACACGAGTGTGCTCACGAACTCCTGAAGGTCAGAAGAAGGAATTGACATTATGGGTGATTGTGAGTTGCCAAACTGGGGGTGCTGGGAACCAAACTCAGGTCCTTTGCAAGAGCAGCAAGTGACCCCAGCCGTGGAACCATCTCTTCAGCTCTCTTTTGCTTTCTTGATAGTAACTCCTTTAGCACAAATATTTATTTTACTTTTCCTTCCTTTAGCTGCTTGTGATTTTGGCATCAGATTTAAGAAATTATTGCCTGCTGGGTGATAATTTGGCACACCCCTTTAATCCCAGCACTTGGCAGGCAGAGTCAGGTGGCTGTCTGATTTCAAGGCCAGCCTGGTCTATAAAGTGAGTTCCATGACAGCTCAGACTACACGGAGAAACCGTCTTGAAAAACAAAACAAAATTATTGACAAATTCAAGGATATGAAGATTTACGTACTTAATAGTTTCTTTAATAGTCTCATGGCAGTTAGCTTTTGAATTTGAATCTTTGGCCCATTTGAACCAGTTTTGTGTATGGTGTGAGGTAGGGGGCCTCACCTCATTTCTTTGCATGTAGACATCTACTCCCTCTGTTATTTGTTGAAAAGACTATTTTAGCCGGTGCAGTGGTTCACACCTATAAAGCGGAGGTACGAGGACCTGGAGTTTGAGAACAGCCTGGGATACATAGAGAGGAAGAAAGGAAGGATGGCAGGAAGGAAGGAGGGAAAGAAGGAAGACAGACAGAAGAGCCGTTCTTTCTCTTCACCACCTTGTCCTAGGTCTCTTGTCAAGAATCATAAAAGATGCCATGATTTAAATATAACTAAATATAAACCGCCATAAGGATATGGGTTTATTTCTGTACTGTTAATTATCTTTTTACTGATCTGTGTGTCATCAGTAACATACAACCTTAGTCACTCTATTGTTAAAATAATTTATTGTTGTTAATTATGTTTTTGCCTGTGTACATGTGTGCAGGTACTTGAAGAGGCCAGAGGAGTCAGATACCCCTGGAACCGGAGTCACAGGTGGCTGTGAGCTGCATGATCTGGGTGCTGGCATTAAACTCAGATTTTCTGGAAGAGCAGTATGTGCTCTTAACCAATGAGGCATCTCTTTAGCCCCCTTAATCACTGTATCTTTGCAGTAAGTTTTGAAATCGAGAAGTCCAAGCCTTTCTAGTTTGTCTATTCTTTTCAAGATTATTTTGGCAAGTCTGTTCCCTGGCGTGCCCCTGTGAAGTTTAGGGTCTGTTTACCATAGGCATTCCCCGTGTTAGGTTCCAGCTGGTCTGCTGTAGTAACAAATGCCTCGGGCTTTCAAATTTTGTTTTGTTTTTGTTTCTTTGTTTTTTGAGATAGGATTTCTCAGTGTAGCTTCAGAGCCTGTCCAGAAACTCGCTCTGTAGACCAGGCTGGCCTCCAACTCACAGAGATCCAATGGCTTCTGCCTCCAAGTGCTGGGATGAAAGGCCTGCACCACCATCACCCAGCTCAGAATTTCAAATTTTAAAATCATGTATCTGACAAGAACCAAGCCTCTCTGTCTGGACGGTCATGTAGCAGAAAATCCAGCACATTGCTGAATTTAGCAACAGAAGAAAGAAAGTGTGGTAGGCAAAGCAATGCTTTGCCCCAAGATGTCTGGGTCCTGCTCCTCAGAGCCTCTGAATGTTGTGCTATGTGGCAATGGGTAATCATGGCTGCAGATGGGCTTCAGGCTGCTAATCTGATGACCTTAAAATAGAGAGATCATTCCGGATCACCCAGATGGGCCCCGTGACATCTCAACGGTCTTGAAAGGAGAGAGAGGGCAGATCTGAGTATGCAGTAGAGTGAGAAGTCTACCTTCTTTCAGTAGCTTGAAGGTGAAGGGAGGAGGCTTCTGAAGCCACAGAGAGCAGGGAGAAGATTTTCCCCTAGAACCTCCAGAAGGAACCAAGGGCTGCTGACACCTTGATTTTAGCCCAGGGAGGCCCACCTTGAACTTCTGAAGCACAGAAGTATAATTGTGTTGTTTGAAGCCACTGAATTTGTGGGACTTTGTAATAGCAGCCACAGAAAATGAGTATGAGAGGTTTGGGGACCCATGGACATCCCTCTTCTGAGCATCTGGCTGGAAGTGGCATGTGGCACTTCCTATGTCATTGGTCAGAATAAGCTTCAGGGTGGTGTCTAACTCCACAGGAAGGGAGACACTTGGCATCCCATGCATCCAGCCTTGCGGGGCAGAGTCCTGGTGGTACCTATTGGAGTATCTGTTACATCTTTGTTGTCTGTAACAGGTTTCTATATTCTAGTCTATTTCATTTCATTAAAAAACAAAAAATAAAGCGGAGTGTCGTAACACTCAGGAGTCAGAGGCAGGAGGATCTCTGAGTTTGAGGCTAGTATGGTCTATACAGTGAGTTTCAGGACAGCTAGAGCTACATTGTGAGACCCTGTCTTGAAAACAAACAAACAAACAAACAAACAACCCTCAAATATAGTCAGGCATAGGAGTGCATGCCTTTAATCCCAGCACCTTGGAGGCAGAGGCAGGAGAATCACTGTGAGTCTGAAGGCCTGCCTGCCTGTTTTGTGAGTTCAAGGCCTGCCAGGACTGCATAGTAAGACCCTGCCTCAAAAAAAGATCTCTGTATGTGTGTACTGTATGTGTCTGTGCACATGTGTGTGAGTGTGTGAATGTGGGGGCTGGAGGTCAACTATGGGTGTCTGTCATTCCCTGCCATTTTTTGCCTTAGTTTTTGAAACAGGGTCTCTCACTAAACATGGAGCTTTCTCTGAATCCAGAGCTCTTTATGTAGGCCAGACTGTGTGGCCAGAGACCCCCTCCAGGAACTGCCTATCTTTGCCTCCCCAATGCTGGGGTTGCAGGTGCACACTGCCATATCCAGCTTTTATGTGGGTCCTGGGGATCCAAACTCATGTCCTCATGCTTGTGAGGCAGGAGATTTGTCCACTGAGCTGTCCCCTCATCCCTTAATATTTGAAGTAGACTTCCTAATCAACCAGAGAGTTGCAACCTCTGGTTTGGACATACTTATCTCTAGAGCCTCTTCTGGCCATGCTTCCTGGACCACAGGGTAAGTCCTGGACACAGGTGATTGGGCCAGGGGGTGGGATACCTAATCAAAGCTGGCCAATCAAATTCCTCTCTTGGGAATTTGGAATTGGGCCATTCAGTCAGTTAGCAGCGGGAAGCTGAGTGAGAGGCAGGGTAGAAAGAGGGTTGGAGTGTGAGTCACATGCGAGCCCAAAGGATGGAGGAACAGAAAAATCCCTGAGTAAGCGGAGCGCGCCGGTCCACAGAGACAATGGAGCAGCCGCACAGACTTCCTCGCAGCCAGGAGGACCTGCAGCCCCAGAAGGAGCGGTGGAGACAGGGAGCTCCGGCTTGAGGCTCCGATGGCGTCCCCATTCCCAGCTCCAGCCCCAGCGCATCCTGCCTGCTCATCCTTCCCGTGAGATTTCGGCCTCCTTATTAGGACCTTTGCTTCTTTCTCTTGAGCTATCTTGAACCTTAACCAGGAAGGACGCTGCCTGTCTATCTCTTTGGGGAACCCAGCTGTGACTGAGGCTCAGGTTGTAGAGCACAGGCAGGGCTGGGATGAACCAGATGCAGCTGCTCAGACCTGCAAGGCTGACTGGGATCATGGGCTTAGGTTAGACTGGTGCCCGCCTCAGGCAGAGAGGTCTGTGTGGTGTTGCATATGTGGGGTTGTGGACACTGAAAATACTCTATGGAGCCTCTTTTCCGATAGTGTTAGGGGCAAGAATTGGGTGGAGTTTTGAGTGGTGGTGCTTGGCTGTGTGAGGACTGGCTGAGCCTGGCGTCGGGGGTGACCTCTTCGAGCCTCAATTTCCGAGTCTTTGAAATGGGATTGTCCGGGATCAGCATTGCCCTGGGAAAAGTACTTAAAGGCTTGAGTGGGGAGCAACAAACCAGTGGGCAAAGAGGCAGCTGCTGTTGTTTGAGGAAGCCACAAAAGTCCGGGCTTCCTGAAGGAGGTGGCCTCGGGTGCTGACTAAGGACATGCCCCATGGATGGCTGTGCTTCCTGCTCCTCATCACCCTCACTCTGCCCCTCACCCCTGTCACCTTGCCTTTATTCCCCTTGCCCTCCCCTCTCGTTCTTCCTGCCTTTTTGAAACATGGATTTAGGAAACAGTGGGTTGGATTAAGGCACCATTCCTGGAGGCCCCATGAGAAGCGGGGCTGGGTCCTGACCTAGCCCGGTTGTTTGCTGTGCTCCTGGGCAAGTTAATGCATTGCCTGGAGCCTCCGGTTAATTATCTGTGGAGTGGGAGTTAGAATACACATTCTACTATGAGAAAGAATTAGCTGCTCGCCTGCGCCTCCCCTCCCTTTCTGCTTGGTGAATGTTGTTCCTCCTGGCCAGAGGTGTGCCTCAACCATTTCAGCAGCCTTTTCCTTGGTTGTTTATGCTGTCTGGGTGTGAGATCTTTCCTTTCCCGCTACCAAGGGCTGGAAGTGAGTGAGGCTTGGAAGCCACAGGGTTGTCCCTTCTCTGGCTTCCTGGTGGAACGTGGAGCTCCTAGCTTGGCGTTGCCTGTTCAGACTGAGTGCTCTGCATTTTCCCCTTACTTTAACAATGATCACACCCAGGCCAGTTGTGGTGTCTTCACACTCCCAACACTGATAAATAATAATGAGGAGAAGAGGCTCCTAGGGCCCCTAGGGGAGCCTTGGGGGAAATGCTGGGCCAAACGCTCCTTTGTAAGCAACACTCAGACCTGTCAATATTCCCTGGGCCCCAGAAGGGAGGCGAGGCAGGGCCAAGGCTGTGGAGACCCCACAGTCACAGGCTTCTGGGAAGGATTGGGGCATACCCCGCTGAGCGTGGTGGAGCTGATTCATCTTTCTGGGTCTGTCCCATCTCTCTGCTTCAGCCTTTCTCTTTCTTTCCCTGGTTCTCTTTTCCTCCCGTCTCTTGTTCATCTTTTATTTTCCTACTTGTATCTCTGTCTCTCCTCTCTTCACACCTCCCCTCCTTCTTTCCATCCCTGGCTCTCTGGTTTTCATTTTCTTCTGCCTCTCCCCAATAGCGGCTGAGAAATTGTCTACCGGCCGACGGTATGTAGGTGAGGGAGACTCAGGCTCCCAGACACAGCTCTGGGATAGGGGAAAGGGTTGCCATGGAAGGCCAGTAGCACTCTTCAGTATCTAGGGACTACATTACCACCTGACCTCCTGCCCACTGCTCTGCTGTGTGAGCACAGGCATATCCCCCGACTTTCCTGTGCCTCTGTCTCTTTAGGGAAGCCACAAAGCCACACACGTGCGTGCATGTTTCGTTTGTCTATCTGTTTCAACTAGTGTTTCTGGAGCTCTTGCCACCTGCTGTGATTTAACACACGTTTGTGGAACAATAGTGAGGTGTGCCCTTGTGTTTGGGATGCACCCGTGGACAGGAGAGAGTCCATCGTGGTAGAGCATGTATGCCAGCAGAGCAGACAGGTGGGGCAAAAAGTAGGGTATGTGGCATTTCAGGGCTTGCTGGGAAGAAAGGAAGAAGGAATCGAGAAGAGGAATGGGGGGCGGGATGGCCGGGCTTGACAGCAGCGGGATTGGGAAAGTGGATATTTGGGGAGAGTGTACTGGGTAAGAGAGTAGGGTAGGTAGGGGAACTTTGAGGGGTCACCTGGTGCATAAGGAACAGCAAGGAACAGAGGGCTGGAGAGCAGTGAGCCTGGAGACTAAGGGAGCGTGGCAGGGGGGGTTCACAGGGAGGGGAAGAGGCAAGGTCGGATCCCTGGGACGTTGCGGGCGCTCGAGGGTTTTCCTGTACACGAGCTGGGTAAACTTGAGAGTCTCCCTCAGTCCACTCCGAAGGCCTGAAGAAGGGCTGCAGGCGCCTGGCATCATCCTGGTAGAGGCAGAAGGATGGACGCTGTCTTGTTCTGAGCCCTTGCTGGTTCCCGGATGCCACTCAAGGCCTCAGGGTCACTTGCAAGAGATTGGCCAGGCAGAATCCATTAACCCTGGCTTCGTCTCTCTTTCTTTCCACAGAGTGTTCAAGAAGGCAAGTCCCAATGGAAAGGTGAGTCTGTGGTGTGTGCTGGCTCCTCACTGTCCCCACACTCCAGGCACCTCTCTGGACTAGGAAAGGAAGCAGCTTCTCCAGGGAGAGACAGACACTGCTAGCTGTCTAGGGTTGACACAGCTCTGTCCTCAAGAGCCCCCAATCCAAATGGGGTATGTGTGGGATATGGGGGGCTCCCCAGAAACTTTCTCTGCGGGCTTCCAGAGATGGACTGGACTGTCCTGAAGAGGCATCAGTGTGAGTGTGAGAAACTGAGACAAGCTGGCCACTGTGATGCCATCGAGTCCCCTGGTGTGAGAGGTCATGGTGTCACCTCGTCCATCTTCCTCCAGGGGCTCCCAGGACTCGGGCTTCTGGCTTGCTTGCACAGGCCGCAGGCTCTATCCTGTCTTACTCTCCTGTTCAGCAAAGAGGCTGTACTGGCATCTCTACCAGCTCTGGGCTGGGCCTGCTGGGGTCGGCAGAGTACTGAGATAGGAGAGGCGTGGTGCTCACAGTGCAGAAATTGGTCATCTCACACGAAATGCCCAGTGTGAGATCCTGGGATGCCCAGGGACTGGAAGATGTTGCCTGGGATGTGTGTGTCAACCATGGCTTCCTCTGGAGGTGACACCACTCTAGGCCACGCTAAGTGAAAAGGGGGAACTAAAGGGTGGGGCTTAAAATCCAAGGAAGTGGGTGGCATCCAGGCTAGTGAGCATCTAAGTGAGCGTAAGGAGCAGAGTTGAGGATGACACAGGACCCATGGCAGGTGTCCTGTGGGCGGGCTTAGCAGCTCGCACACCTAGGTTGCCTTGTGCACATCTGTATCTCCATTTGGAGTCCATAGCAGACATCACTGATCATCTTTTAACCTTTTGTGCTGAGCCAGGGTCCGCCCTATCTTGGATTCCTTGGCAATCCAGGGCCGTAGGCATCCTAGACCATTCAATTAGATTCGGTACTTAGAGTGAAATCCATCCGTCATCCTTCCCTCCGGGCAGGAAGAAATGGTTAGAGTTTTCAGGAAGGCACAGCTGTCTGAAATGGCTTACTTAGATTTGCATTTTAGGTGTGGCTAAGGTGATGTGAGCAGCTGGAAGCTGCCGAATGTCAAAGGGACTGATGTGGTGTCCCTTGAGGAATATGATGGTAGAATGGTCAGGACTGCGGGAAGGCTGAGGAGCAGGGCCGTCTAGGATGGTGCTCTCTCTCAGTTCAGTCTTGAGCCAGTGGAGCTCTGTCTGGCTCAGGGCTCTTCCTCGCTGGCTGGTGATTGGGCAGGGAGCTAGCTCCCTGATTCCTCAGTGCCCCAGAAGAAACGTCCTCATGTAAGTAGCTCCCTGCCCAGTTAGTGCAGGGTAGGCAGAGCTGAAGAGCCCAGAACCAGAGTCAGCACCTGCACTGAGCACGTGGCTTGCTTGCCTGCTTACCAACCCTCCTCAGGATGGCCTGCTTTCCTGTTTTGATCTCTTTTCCCTCCAACTCCTCAGGGGGTTTGGCTTGAAGACCACCCTGGGCCTCAGTATGTTTGTCTGTAAAAGGGGAAGAGTAACAACTCTTTCATAGGGGTTTGGGAGGCAGAGTTGTTTAAAAACTTTTCAAAGGTCTACTATCATTAATATTAGGTATATTAGTATTAGGCTTGAGGGGCCACATCTTACTGTGATTCCAGGAGGGGTTAGGAATGCGTGTAGGTGTCAGCGTCCTGTGTCATGCTGACCCACAGTCACTAACCTTCTTGTGCCTTTCCTCTCCAGCTCACTGTCTACCTGGGGAAGCGGGACTTTGTGGACCACATTGACCTCGTGGATCCTGTGGGTGAGTGCTAGGCGGTGGGCTAGGGAAGAGCCCCATCTCCACCAGGGTCTGGTGTCAGAATGGGTGGCCATGGCTTCCTGCTTCAGGAAGCGAGCTTCTTTCTTTCTGGACAGCTCCTCCCTAGTCAAGAGAGAGAGAGAGAGAGAGAGAGAGAGAGAGAGAGAGAGAGAGAGAGAGAGAGAGAGAGAGAGAGACCTCTTTGACTGCTCCAAGGCTGGAAGGAGGCCCTGATGGACAGCAGCTGCCATAGCTTATATAAGGCTTAGTATGCAGTAGCAATATCTCCTGCTTTCCTGACAGACTGAGGAACAGAGGCTCAGTGACTTGTTCCAGGCCACAGAGCTAGTGAGTCAAAAGGTCTGCATTCTAGCCCCTGGCTCTGCTATCTCCTGGGGAAATTCTCCTCACGATTTTGGAAAGAGGGGCTGTTCTCACCTAAGTGATGTCCTGCCGGAGAGGCTGATTCACAGCTGAGATCGGCTCCCAAGGTCTTGGCTGAGTTCAGGGTTTCTTACCCTTGGAACTGTTGCCATCTTGGATTGGATTATTCTTTGTTGGTGGCATCTGCTTGGTACACTGCAGGATATTTGCCATCATCCCTGGCCCCTGCCCATTAGGTACCAGAACTACCTCTACCACCCCCCCCCCACCACCCCCCCCCCCCCATCACCACTGGTAGGACAATGCTAAGTGACCCTGTGGAAGTGAATTGCCCACACTCAGAACAGCTGCATCTATAGAAAAACCCTGGCCTCAGGCTTCTTTTTGTATTGGGTAAGGGAGGTCCAGAATCACTCTGTTTTACAAATGGAAGTGCTGAGGCCAGAGAGGTTCAATTATCATCGTCATCATTTTTTTGAAGATGGTCATGAACAAACCAGAGTGATGTAAACTGAGGCCAGGGTCAGGTGAAGAAACCGGGGTGTGTGACTTGGGAGGTGTCCTAGAGAAGTTGCTATGTTCTCGTGCACTGCCCTGGGCTAAGAGGGACCCTTGTGGTTCTAGAGTCATGAGGATGGAACATAGCAGCAGGTTTTAGCTCACCAGAGAAAAGACCCTGTGACTGTAAGCAGGGGCCCTGGGCAGGGCTGCAAGCCTCGGATTCTGGCTTTATTCCAGCCCCCTTCTTTTATGACCTGGGACAGGGCCACCCACTCTTCCTCTCCAGCCTTGCCTGGGGACAGTGTGTAGGTCTTCTGATGCTCTACCATTTGCATCTCTTCAGAACTGGCTTTTCTGAGGCACTGGGCCTGTGGTTCATCCGGGGTTCACCTGTGCGTGGCTTTAGGCAGTGGATTCCAGAGAGTTCTCTGTGGGCCAGTGTTGAGCATAACCCTGGAAGGAGCAGCAGAGGCTGTGGAGGGGCTGGAGAAGGAGGGAGCCAGGCCCTCAGTATACACATTGGCACCAGAGGGGACCTACTTCATGCCAGGCTCCCTGCTGGACCTGAGGACCCAGTGAGTTCCTAGGTCACTGTCCAGATTTGGCCATGAGCCTCATTTCTAAGAAGCCCTCTGTCTATGACATTGCCCTCTCTCTGTCTTCCCTGAACTGCACCATCCCATCTGGGGTAGGGACCTGGTGCTAGTCCAGGGCCCAGGACCAATTGATGGGGCATGTGCCACCAGCCCTGGGAACCCTCTCCTACCAGATTTCGCAATTCACTGCTCTAAGGCCACAGAGCTGAACTGTTCCTTCTGGGCTATCTTGTCATGTCCTTTGGTCATCTAGTGAGTAACCCTTCCTTGTCCTGTAGGGCCTGGCTGCAAGTCACCCTCCCCGCAACCCCACTGAGGAAGTATCGCTGGCAGGGGCAAATGCCTTCACTGGGACATTGTATTTATTCTCAGCGCTGTGGCACTGCAGTGAGGCAGAATGCCATGACAGGGCCATGTGGAGGAATGAAGCTGCTTCCTTCACAGTGACCAGGAAGCAGAGCAGGATGGAGGACTAAGAACCAAATAGACCCTTCCTGGCACACTGACTGACATTCTTCCTCCGAAAGTTCCCACTGTGTTCCAGGAGCTCATTAAGCTATGAATTCGCTGATGAGTTAGGTCCCCCATGAGCCAGTCACTTCCCAAAGGCAGACACTGTTGCTTTGGAGACCAGTCTTCAATACATCGGCCTTTGAAGGACATTTAAGATCCATACTGTGACAGCCATGCTCACATACACCAGGGGCTGTCCATATACTTCCATATGTGACAGAATTTACCCATGTGCACATTGACACAGACCACCCCCCTGTCCTCACATGAGCCTTGAGAGCTACTGATCATAGACACCCCCGACTCCTCACAATATCTAGGGGGCTCTGAAAATCTCACCGTTCCTAAGCCTGGTGCAGACTCTGTTTATTACCAAGCTGACCTAACATGACTCAAGGCCATTTACCATAGTTAGCCTCTTGGTGAGATTAGTCATTTAATGATGGCAATTCTGAGAATTGTCCTTATGTGGTTTTGTCATTGTGTGCAGGACATAGTGTGCTTACGAACTAAAATCACCATGATGTCCCTAGGCAGTATGGGGCCACCTAATACATAGTGTTCTTTGAAACAGTGTTCTATAGTGTGTGACTGGAGCTGTGTTTTCCTGTGGAGGTGTCAGCGGCATCCTGCAGAGGGTGGTACCCAAAGACCAAGTGTCCTACTTATTACCTTTGGGGTCTGGTTTGAGTGGATGTTTGGGGCTTGGGTTGAGAAGGTCAAGTTGGGGGACTCTATTCATTGTCTCCCCCAGATGGTGTGGTCCTGGTGGATCCTGAATATCTCAAGGAAAGGCGAGGTAAGCTGTGTTCCTCATACTCACACAGCATGCCGGGTGGCTCCTCATCCTCTGCTCTCTGGTGACCTCCCCTGGCTTCTCTCTGTCCATCCTATGGTTACATGCTTAAACGCCCCAGTGCATACTGTAGGAAGAACTCTAGTCTTTGGCCCAGAGCAGCCCTGCCTCATGCCCACCATGGGAGAACTTATGCCCTGTCCCATCAATAAGACAGCAAGGGTTGGCATGGGGGATGACAGCAGAACGGGAGAGAGGCTCCCATTTCACAGAAGTTAGAGGTGAGGTCTGTGCACAAGGTTAGGATTAGGCTGGGCTGAGATCCCATGCCTTTTACACACAGCCTTCTGTACACTTCCCTTCTAGGCTGTCCTCCGCCCCTCTCCTAAGTCTGCCAGCCTAATCCAACCACCACAGCCGCCAGGCTGCCTGACTATCCTTCTGCCCCTCCGTACTTCTGGGTTGGAGTGAGAGGAGGAGGGCACAACTGCCCGGAAGGAGGCCCCTTCCTAAGAGGCTGCATCAAGGCTGCCCTTGAAGGCACCCTGTGTCATAGAGCCAGTGTGACCGCCCCGCTTGAACCTAGGACAGGCTTATAGCCTCCAGTAGGCCAAACCCCAGGGCTGCAGCTGGAGCTCTGGGCGGGGGTTGTGTGCTGCCCTCCCAGGCCCCTCCTCAGTGCCCCTGCTCCTCACAGTCTACGTGACACTGACCTGCGCCTTCCGGTATGGCCGGGAAGACCTGGATGTCTTGGGTCTGACTTTTCGCAAAGACTTGTTTGTGGCCAACGTGCAGTCCTTCCCACCGGCCCCTGAGGACAAGAAGCCACTGACTCGGCTACAGGAGCGGCTCATCAAGAAGCTGGGCGAGCATGCCTATCCCTTTACCTTTGAGGTCAGCTGTCCTTCTCCGCCTGTGGTCCAGAAGCGTCACCCCAGGGATGCGCTGAGGGCAGGCACCTGGGGAAGCCAGGGGGGCAGCTGCTTTGACTCACCCGATTGGGACCCGGGGACCATCACTTACATTCCCTGCTATGTGTCTTATCTCTGACCACTATGGAGATGTCACCTTAATGGCTAGGCTGCTCTTCTGGCTCTCCTGCATTTCAGTTATTAGAGAAAGGAAGGCCCAGGGTGGTTGCAGGGAAGGAAGGCAGTCCTGCCTGGCCCTGTGTTGCTGTGTATCTCCCCTCAAACAGGCTGCCCAGATGCCCAGCTGATGCCTCTGTCATGCCTCCTTACCATTTCAAGACTCCATGCTTCTGGAGTTCACATCTTCATGTTTTCAAGACTCCACAATTCTGGGGTGGGGCTGGGCTGAGCTCTTAGGTGAAGAACACTCAAATTCTTATCTCCCCCAGTCTGCCCCTGACCCTGTGTGCACTAATAGTGTGGTATGGCTTGACCAGTCTATTTCAGGGGAGAAGAGATGGCCTGTCCTCCGGGGACTTGGTCCGATGGGTGTGTAGGGAAAGACAAGGCAGAGGGGAAAGTTTAGCTCATTGTATTTGTCTCCTGAACAGATCCCTCCAAACCTTCCATGCTCGGTGACGTTGCAGCCAGGGCCTGAGGACACAGGGAAGGTAGGTCATTTCAAGGAGACCATCTCTCTTGTTCCAGGCTCTCATGTCCCCAGAGTCCTGGTTTTCACCTCATAGAATAGTAGTGGACGTCTGGAACCTCGCTTCCTGTTGAAGCTGCCTGGGCCTAGGCCTGGCTGATACCACAGGACCAGCAGATTCTGAGTACCCACCTGTGGCCTCACATAGTCCCTAGCTGCCTTGTTTGGAGATGGGATTGCTGCTGTTTTACAGCTGCGGTCACGGAAGCTTGGGGAGGATTCATAGCAGCAACTCCCAGGCCCCAGACTGTAGCGTTCACCCTTTCATCTTCACAGCAGAGACAGTGAACATGCACCCTCATATTGTTAGAGAGTGGGAGACAACGGGTCTTCCCGTTGCTGATGGCTGTCCTGACCGAAGCCGGAGTCCCAAGAGTGATTGGGGTTGGCTGGTGGGCTTGCAGGAACAGTTCCAGTGGAAGGTCCTGGGTCAGGGGCAGCGTCGGGACAAGGTCAACATTGGTTCCAGGGTTTCAGATCCATATCAAGGAGTCCTTAAGAGGCAGAAGTTTATTTTCTTACCCAGCATTCTGGCTTGTAAGATGGGAAGGGGTGGTTGGGACCTTGTCTCCCCAATACCCTGGGGTCAGCATGGCTTCCTCCACAGGCCTGTGGTGTGGATTATGAAGTCAAAGCCTTCTGTGCCGAGAACCTGGAGGAGAAGATCCACAAAAGGTGGGCAGGACGCCGGTGGGAGAAGGGAGGAAGGGCAGGAGGGGGAAGTCCGAAGAGGACCACTGAGGAGGGCCTGCGCTGTGGGAAGGGTCTTGAAGGCTGTCAGGCTGAGGTGAGCTTCCTGGAGGAGGTGGTCTGAGGGGCCTGAGCTAGTCCTTCCTCACACCCCTACCTCTATCTTAACCCTCCAGACTGCAGGTTTTTTGATGTTAGAATGCCCCCCCACCAACTTCAGGTAACTTTCGACAGTGCATAGAGTGTGTCCAGGCTGTCCACACTCCCCTGCTTGCCCACTGAGAGCAGGAGCGGAGCCTGTGTGTTGTGCAGGGATCTGAACAAGGAAGGGAAACGGAGAAAGTGTGGCTCAGAGAAGGGACATTCTCCTGCAGTGCTCGGCAGAAAGAGGACAAAGCAGCCGTTCTTGACCTCTCATGGCTGCCCTCCTTGGGGTTCAGGACTCTCACACCCCTACCTTCAAAGTCCAGTTGCTAGGTGGGTCAGCTGAGGGATGTCCACCAGCCTCTTTAGAGACGGGTTTGCCACCTGGTGGCGACTAGGTGTATCACAAGCATTTCAAGCTGCAGCTTGGCAGCTCCCGTATAGGGGTGGGAGGGGTGGATTAGACTCTTCTCTCTCGCTTCTTAGTCCCAACTTTCCCCTTAAGACCTGAGATGAAGGGGACCTAACAGCTTTGTGGAGTGTGGGCGGGATCTTGAGCAGAACAATGAGCAGCAGGCGACCTTGAGAGTCACCACCCTCACCCTCTCCCGTGGGTCATCTTTGTTTTGTTTTTGTTTTTTTGGTTTTGAGCTGAGGATCGAACCCAGGGCCTTGTGCTTGCTAGGGTGCTCTACCACTGAGCTAAATCCCCACCCCATGGGTCATCTTAAGTGTGCTCCCAAGACTCACTAGTAAGAACGACACAGGAGCTGTTGGTTCTTAAATGCTTAGTTGGTTCTGGCCATGTTCAGAGTAATGGACAGATGTGGACTGCTTTAACCCTTCCAGTGACCCTGAGGGGTTGAAGCTGTTTTACCGATGAAACTGAGGCACGGGGAAGTAATTTCCTCAGGCCATGTGGTTAATAAGAGGAGAGCTAGGTGTGCCACCAAGACTCTCAGGTTCCAGGGAATGGAGGTGGCTTGCTGGAGAAATGGGGGTGCTGGCATTCCCCACATGCCACTGAGGTAGCGTGCAACCCTGTCCCTCACCAGTGCAGTTCACTTTCGCTTCTACCCTGAGCCCTGGGACCTCCGCTGAGCCAGTCTTCTCGGTGGGTTTCTCTGAGTCACCTCTTCCCTGTCCTGAACCTCTCCGGCTGAGTCTATATCCTGTAAAGAAATCCCCCACCTCCGATGGGGGTCTGTCCATTCCGCTTATTTCCACTTAGCAGGTCTTTAACAGATAAGGCCGCCAGGCAGCTGTACAGCCACATGTGCTGACACTATGGTAGTGGACAAGCTGGACAAGAAGCTCTCATCCTCAAGCAGCTTCAGGAGATAGAGGGTGTGAGAGGCAGAACAAGTCCCATTCTCACCATTGTGCTGGGTACCGGGACATGGATCTAATGAAGTGATGCTGTGGGGTTGCCCAGAGACAGACTGGATTAGGCTGGAGCTGAGTCACATGGCAGCAAGCCCTCCAGGCTAACCTCTGTGGTTGGCAGGCAGCGGGGAGCTATAGTAGCCTGTTGAGCAGGAGAGAGATGTAGGTACCTCAGAGATGAGAGCATGGAGGCTGGTGACTGTCTGTCTTTCTCCCCACACGTCTTCCTTAGGAATTCTGTGCGGCTAGTCATCCGGAAGGTTCAGTATGCCCCTGAGAGGCCTGGCCCTCAGCCCACAGCCGAGACCACCAGACAATTCCTTATGTCGGACAAGCCCCTGCACCTTGAGGCATCTCTGGATAAGGAGGTAAGAGGCTAAGACTCATCCCCAGCTCTGATAACCTTCCGACCCCACTGTCTCCTGTCCTTCCTTGAGGGTTTTGGGAATCCTGTTGCAATCCAACAGACTGACAGAGGTATGCATGTACACATACCAGACAGGAGCAAAGTACCTTTTGGAAGGGTCCTGGCCATTCCTCCTCACATCCTGATAACTGCCTGCTTCAGGCTAGGTGGGGAGGCCCAGCTGTATTAGCAGGGTGGTGATGGGGAGCAGGACCCAGGGATTCCTTACCATTACCCGCTCATCCATGAGCTAGAAGGCAACAAACTCTTAAGAAGTCAGGGGACTCTAAGACAGCTGACTGGGGTGTGGGTGTGACTCTCCTTGGGGAAGCTAAAGGCAGGGGCCTGGGTAAGATATGGTGGAGGCCCTTCTCTGAGATTTTAGAGCATCCTTTAACGAGTTGGTTAGCCCTTCCCTTCCCCTGAATCTTCCAGGGCTTTCTGTGTCTGCAAATCCAGACCATCAGGGCCCACAGGGACTTGAGACATTGCTCCATCCCACCCCTCACATCGAATAAAGGAGAATCTGAGACTTACATAGCATGTCTAAGGTCATGCAATGGTCATCACAATGGTTACTATTGTTATCTTAGCTAGTGGTCAGAACAGGACTGAAGCCGGGAATACCAGCTTCCTTTTCTTATTGGTATATGTGTATGTGAATGTGCATGGGTGTGTGTGTGTGTGTGTGTGTGTGTGTGTGTGTGTGTGTGTGTGTGTATGCACATGTGTAGAGCTGGATGACAGCCTTGTGGGTGTCACTCTCAGGGACACAATCTACTTCCTTTTGAGACAGAGTCTCATTGGCCCGGAGCTCACCAACTAAGGCTGGACTGGCTGGCCATTGAGCCTCAGGGATCCTCTTGTCCCTGCCTCCCTAGTGCTGGGTTACAATCAAGGGCCAGCATACCCAGCATTTTTGCATGGGTCTAGAGATTGAACAAAGGCCCTTGTGTTTGCAATACAACTACTTTATAGACAAAGCCATTCCCCTGTCCTGGAATGTCATCTTGTACAGACATCATTGAAAGGTCCCACAATGGTACTAGGTCGATATGCTTGGTAGTTTAGGTGGCACTTTTATTCCAGTGGGAAGTAGCTGATGAACTTGGGGGCAGAGGTTAGAATAACCAGGTGTTTTCTCTGCCCACACTCACCTGTCTTTTACCTCACAGATCTATTACCATGGAGAACCCATCAGCGTCAATGTCCATGTCACCAACAACACCAACAAGACTGTGAAGAAGATCAAAATCTCGGGTAGCTGGGAAATTCTCCCAAGGGTGGGGATAGCTGTACGCATGCCCTTTGTTAAAATCTGTGAAGTACTGTTAAAATCTTCGAAGCTGGGGTCCCAGGCAGTGGGGCTATTGCTTTGGCTGCTTCTTTCCAAAGGCTTTCTGGGCCCTGGCCAAGCTGTCCTGGGAGCAAAGATTTGGTCATGGAAGGGACTGGGCTTTGGTGGAGACTTCTTTTTGGGTGGAGGCTGGGGTGATGGCCTCTGGTAAACCCTGGTCATTGTCTCAACCTAAGCACTCCTAGCCCAGGGAGCCTAAGGTGCATCCTGGGAGCTGACCCCTGACTCATGCACCTGCTTCCCCCGCCTCTCTTTCTCCAGTACGCCAGTATGCAGACATCTGCCTCTTCAACACAGCGCAGTACAAGTGCCCAGTGGCCATGGAGGAGGCCGAGTGAGTGTGTTTGAGGCCCACTTTGGATGGGTGGGACTAGATAGGAGAATAGGAAGCCTAGGCCCAGGCATCTCTTCTCAACTGTGGAGGGCTGGGTCTCCACCTTTTTTGACATACGTAGTAGACTGTGTGGAAGAGTCTTCTTTAAAAAAATTTTTCCCACATCTGTTTTTTTGTTGTGGCACATATAGGGAGGTCAGAAGACAACTTTTGGGAGTCAGTTCTCTCCTATTATGTGTGTCTAGGTTAGAATTCAGGGGACATGTGCCTGTACATGCTGAGTGAGCTCACTGGCCCCTGTTTTGGTTTTTGAGTCCAGGTCTCACTCTGAGACCAGACTAGCCTGAAACTCACTATGTAGCGCAGGCTTGCCTGGAATTCATGGCCATCCTTGTACTTCAGCTCTCTAAGAACTGACATTATAGGTGTGAGCAACCACACCTGCCACTTGGACATAGTTTCTAGTATCCTACCGATGAATGTTATTATCAGGCCAAATGTTCATGCATTATTGGATATTCTTATATCCGTTATTGATTAAAAACAAAACCAAAAGCAACAAGGCTTAGACTTCTGGTGAGTATCAGGGGTACAGTGAAATGACCCAGAGCCAGAATAGCATTCAGTCCCAACTGGAATGTCACATTCTGTGACATACTTGCATCTGCAGCCTGGAGAAAGGAGAGATGCCTGGGCTTCCAGTGAGCATGTTCCTGGTGGGGTTGGGGTTAGGGTTGGGGTTGAGATGTGGCTGACTCTGCTAAAGAGGCAAATCTGGGGCTTACTCCAGGGCTGCCCCAGTGTCAGCATCATTAAGTGATGCCCCTGCATCATCATGAAAAGGGAGAGGGGGGATGGAACAACACCAGGAGAAATAAACAGCCAAAGCCCTGCTCATGATTGATAGATATGCTTTACAGCAAGTAAGGTTGTAATGGTAGAACCTAGGTGGGGACTTCCAGACATTTAGTAGCTTTACTCATGGTTTGTATGCAGTGATACTTTTAAAAGTAAATGAGATGGCTCAGCAAGAGCACTTGCTGGTCTTCCAAAGGACTGGGGTTCATTTTCCAGCATCCACAGCCCACAGCTCACAATTGCTTGTGACTCCAGTTCCAGGAGATATGACGCCCTCTTCTGGCCTCTGAGGGCACTTGCATGAATGTTGATGCACATACACTCATGGAGGCACACACACATACACATACATACAAACTTAATCATTAAGTAAATGATGAAAGTAATTGTGCTGTTTAAATGTGCATCGTGGCCAGTCCTAGCCCAGGGGCAGTCTTGCCTGTGTGTGGTGTGCCTGTGCCTCTTTTGAGTGGCAGTGGGCTTTCTGCCAGAGCTGGACCTGGCCAAAGTGGTCCCCTGCATCTGGGATACAGAGGTTTGCTGACAGAAGAAGTTTTAGAATAGGGCCAGGCCAGACATCTTGACTGGGTTTGGGCTGGCTGTGATAAGGTCCATCTTCAAGCCACTTCTCTACTTCCCAGTGACACTGTGGCACCCAGCTCAACATTCTGCAAGGTCTACACACTGACTCCCTTTCTGGCCAACAACCGAGAGAAGCGGGGGCTTGCCCTGGATGGGAAACTCAAGCATGAAGACACAAATCTGGCTTCCAGCACTCTGTGAGAACTGCCCCCTCCAAGTCCCATGCTCCTAATGCCCACCCTGCATGGGGTCCCACCCTCTTGGCCCCACCACTGTGAGGACGAGGTTTAGGCTCTTTTCCCAGTCTTGACCAGGGTCGGTCCCCAGAGTGTGACTAGCCAGGAAGGCTGTCTTCCTATTCCCACCTGCCCACTCAAAGACTACTCAGCCCCATCATTTGGCTCGGGGCTGGGGGGGGGCACAAATGGAAAAACTTCCTGCAAGCATTGGCAGCCCTTAGCCTAGAGTCCTTAACATAGATTGGGAGTGTCCCTGATGCTGTCGAGGTTGGAGGGGAGAGAATGGCATCTAGAAGGGTCCTGGAAGGAGATACATGGGGGCTTGGTGAGCTGGTTAGATAGATTTGGGGGCCCTTCTACCCGAGGTACTATGAGGCCATCTGGTCACTTTTGTTCTGTGGGTGTCACTGAGCCTTTAGGGTTACCTGACTCTGGAGGAGTCCAGATAGTGGGGGACTCTTATCCCCTCTGTTGATAATCTGGCTCTCTTCAGGGATTTGGTCTCTATCTGTTGCAACTGAGACCACCATTCCCAGCTCAAGCCTCTTGGCTCAGGCTAGACCATCACATTGATGTCGCTTCTCCCAGGCTTCCCATTTATCAACAAGCTCTTTGTCCCTTTTCTACCCTGGCTCACACCCAACCTGCCCTCCACTCCCCCTGTGAGGACATCTCTCTTGAACACATCCTTCCCATGCTACCATGACTCCCAGCTGCCCATGGCTTCTCAGCTCTCAGTGTGGCCTTTTCTGCTTATGGGTTACTGAGCATAAAACCTTGTGAGAGAAGCGAATGAATGGTAGGAAACTGGTTAGGGCCTGCTCTCACTGCACTGTGTGGCACTAGCTAGGCACAGAGGAGGGCCCACTGAGGCTGCAGAGCAAGGACATCTCATAGGCAAACGTGGAACAGAAGGGACTAGGGCCGTGGCTCAATGTAAGAGTACTTGCCCATTAAGTATGAGGCTCTGAATTCAGTCTCTAGTACCACAAAGAGAGACATGTACGGAACCCAAGGCCACAGGGTCCAGTCCACTGGGCACAGGTCACTTTCCCAGCTCTGTTGGACCTAGTGGTTTAGGAAAGGGAAGGACGGTGGTACCTCCCATTGCACTCCTCGGCCTCCCACATCCCACCCGCCAAAGAGCTGTGTGGATCAGCTTCGCCGTCTCCCTGCAGGTTGAGGGAAGGTGCCAACCGTGAGATCCTGGGCATCATCGTCTCCTACAAAGTGAAAGTGAAGCTGGTGGTATCTCGGGGCGGGTGAGTCCAGGTGTCCCAGTACCCCTGCCCCGTCCTGTTTGCCTGGCCTTTCAGCTGCATCTTCCTGTGGAGGAGGCGGGACTCGAGGACTTCTCCTCCTCCCTCTGGTTCCTCTTCCTTCTCCACTGGCTGAGGCTCCTCCTCCTCTCCATCTCTCTCCCTTTCTCCTCTCCTTCAGTAGGCCTGGGTCTGGCTCTCAGGACTGGACACAGCCCATGTGAGTCAGGGTGTCCTCAGACTGTGTACTGTGACTCTCAGGGGCTACCATGCCCTTCCTCACATCTCAGGGCACAGTGCCCACACACCACTCTCAGAGACTGAGAAACTCAGAGCTGGGTTGCGGGGTTGCTAACATGGCTGACTTTCCCATTTTGCAGATGGAGGAAATGAGGCCTAAATAGTTCTCCCAAAGAACTAAGTAGCATTTATTAGGGTATTGCCTCTGACTCAAGGATGATGGAACCCATGTAGTCATAGCACTTGGGAAGGAGAAGCAAGAGTTCAGGAGTTCGAGGCCATTCTTGGTGGCATATCGAGTTTGAGGTCAGCTTGGACTATATCACACACACCCTGTCTCAACAGAATAAAGAATATCGTCTCTGTGGCTGACAGTGTTAACACTGACTGCCTGTTACAGACCATTTCTGAACCCAGTGGCCACTCCTGTGTTCTGTGACCTTGCAGGACCCACAGTCTCCCCACATCCTAGTGACCCCAAAGTCTTCCTCTGCCATTAGGTAGCCTGGAAGTGGGGGATTAGTTCTTACAGATATTCTGGGGTTCAGGGGCTCTGCAAGCCAGCCCGCCCCTCAGTGCCCTCTATGATCTGTTAGCTGCACAGGGTGGTGAGTGTGTCCTTTGGGTCTTCTGGGGCAGGGTGGCAGAGGAGTGAGCGAATGTCCTTTTTCTTTTCTTCCCCTTGCACTCGCTTCCGACTGCTTCCTCTGCCTCCTCTGGCCCACTCAGCCTGTTGGGAGATCTTGCATCCAGGTAAAGTCCCCCCTGTGTCCTGCTTTGCCCACCTTCCTACAGGTCCCGGGGTCACAGCTGATCAGAACCACCGGGGGCTGGGAGGGAGGAATCTGGGGGTTATCTCAGACTGCAGGTGCAGGAGGTGTGGCAACTGGAAGTGTATTGGGACAGTGGGGAGATGTGGTTCCCCCAGAACACCTCAACTGGTTTTCCTTCCCGCTCAAGTGGCAGGACCTTTGTAGACAACAGTGGCCCAGGCAGTGGCCCCTAGGAGGGCCAACTGAAGTAACTGACCTGAATTCAGAATGCTTCAGAGATATGCAGTCTTAGTGGCTTTCACTTCTGCTCCACTGAGAAGTGTGTGTGTGTGTGTGTGTGTGTGTGTGTGTGTGTGTGTGTGTGTGCCCATCCTATGCTATCCAAGTGATTCACGAGACAATTCTATCTTGCTCAGTGTCATCCAGCAAAGAGTTTCCGAGTCCAGACTTGGGGCCAGGCCTGTGCAGAGTGCTGGGATCTCAGAAGGGAACCATTGGTGCCCTTACCACTCACAGCCTGGCAAAGCCGGTGCCCAGGTCATTCCAGCCACGACCCGTATGGCTTCACTGAAGGTTGATTGGATCTGGCTTTTACCAGTCCCCGTTACCACACCCAGTCCCTTCCCCTCTCAGTAAGATGTGATTGTCTCTTCTGCAGACCTTCACAATGTAAGGGGAGGCTCTCCTGCAATGATGCCACCATTAGCAGAGAGGAACCTCTGGGGCTTTTTTTTTTTTTAAATTTTTAAATTTTTAATTTTTTATTTATCAGTCTCCCAATCCAGTGGTTAAGGGGGTGAACAATGGAGCCAGAATCTTTTTTTACTTACCACTGAGTAGCTGTGCAGCCTGAGGCAAGACTTACTCTACATGTACCCTAGCTTCCTGGTCCTTGCCGCCTATGGTAATAATGGGGTCTTGTGAGGAGTACAGGAGTTGGACTCCAAGGAGAGTCTTGGAACAGTCCTAGATACAGCTTGTACCATGCAAGTGCCTGCTCTTGTGCTCAGCCTGTCCTTCAGGGACACATCAGGGAAGGCCTGGTCATCAACAGTGAGTGGTGGCCGCAATCTCTGTCACATGCACATGCATGAGGGGTCAGAACTTGCACACAGTACAACAGCTCTGAGCCCCAGTCCCTGAAGCTTGTAGGTGGTAGGGTCCTGGGGTCACCTGAACCCCTTTACGGGAATATTGGGAGATGGGGTGGGTAGGATTGGGGGAAAATTGAGAAGGGTGATGTCAGGAAGCCATGGTGATTTGAGGTGGTCAGGACCCCAGGCCACTCGGGTTACCCACTGACCATGGTGTGAGTGGCATGCTTCCCAGCCATGGTAATCAGGCAATCCTTAGGAGAAAAGGGAAATTTCTGTTCCTTTTCTAGCTCTTCGTGAAGATATGAGAAAAGGTGATGGTCAGGGTAGCAGAACTGGAGTATGGTTGCTTTCCCAAGAACCTTCCCAGGCCTCAGACTGACAGGGCAGTGGGTCTCAAAGCCTGAGGCTCCCTCCGAGCTCACTGAGTTGGGTATGTGTTTCAGCGACGTGGCTGTGGAGCTGCCTTTTACCTTAATGCACCCCAAGCCTAAAGAGGAGCCCCCACATCGGGAAGGTGAGTGGTACCCATTGGTCACTGGGTTGGGGCTTACCAGCTTCCTCATTATCCCACCACCCCACTTTTTTCTGGGTTAGCCCAGTATCACCCTTTCCCGAGCCCCCAGTCTTTTGCAGGGCCCACAGCACATTTGATTTTGACCCAGCTAGGAGACTGAGAGCCCTGACTCCTGTTCTCCATGGGAGAGGGAGGCCAGGAGTGGAGGATAGGCCTTACTGGTGGATTTTTATTTTATTTTTTTCCATTAAAATTTTTTTTTAATTTTATGTGTATGGGTATTTTGCCTGCATGTCTGTCTGTACACTACATGTATACAGTGCCCTCAGAGGCCAGAAGAGGGTGTCAGAGTCCCTGGGGTTGGAGTTACAGATGGTTGGCAGACACCCTGTGGGTGTTGGGAATTGAACACGCAGCCAGGAGACCCAGTGCTCTGAGCCATTTCTCAGTCCCTATATTGGTTGGGTTTTTAAACTGGTAACAGATTGGCCACAGTACATCGAAAGGGATGTTAAAGTCCATGACGTAAATGAAGTCAGTGTCTACAAACAGACGGTGAAGTGCCCCAGATGGCACTCTGAATTCAGAGAGGTTACAATGTGAAAAAATAGCCAGGCATGACAGCACATGCCCACAATCCCAGCAGAGAGAGGTGTGTGAGGCAGGAGGATCCCAAGTTTGAGGCCAGCCAGGGCTACAGAAATGGTCTTTTTAGAGTAAATGGAACTCAGGTAAGCAAGAAATGAATATGTCTCATGTTGGAGACTCCTGCAGAGGCTTTGGTGGGCACGGATGCCTCCCTCCCTGCCTCTGCTGCTTTTGAGAAGACTTGAGTCATTCAGAGGCCTGGGACGCTTCCTGCTCTCCTTCCTTCTTTACTTCACCATCTTAGCTAGGGAGTCCCAGGATGGGTGGGTGGGTGGGGGGCGCGAGAGGATAGGGGGGTGGCGGGGAGTCTTTGTCCCATTCCTCATCTCTCATCCCGTTCCCCTACTAACTCCTGGGCGCCTCACATGCCTTGTGTATGTTCAGTTCCAGAGAGCGAGACTCCAGTAGACACCAATCTCATAGAGCTTGACACCAAGTAAGCCAAACCTCCCTGTCGGTGGGTGATGTCTGTGGGAGGGGCTTGAGATGGGATGGGAGAGGTGGAGGGGTCATTTGCATAAATGCCTGTTAACCTCTGAGGAGCAGCTGGTCTAACCTGTCTGCTGAGAGCCACCTCTGATCACCTCTTCAGCAACCTGCTTGCCTGCATGTGACTTGAAGGACCCTTCGTGCCTGTTCCTCTTCCTCCCGCAGTGGTGGGGTCTGTCTTCCTCTCTCGTCCTTGCACGCTCCTCCTCGCCAGTCAGTCCGTCCATCCACAGCGCTCACTCAGCTGGCTGGCACGGGTCTGGTTCAGACCCTGGGCTCCCCTCTCTCACCTGACCCATGCCAGCTGGAGGCTGCCTGTAGGGTGGAGAAGGTTTCTGGTCACTTCTGCCGCCTGAGAACCAACTGATTCGCATTCCCCTGCGGTGGAAGGCACCAGACAATGGCCAGAGGAAGAGGACCTGGTTCAGTGGCTTGAATCACCTCTGGGGCCAGGCTTGCTTTTTCCCTCCAGCTCCCTAAACCTCCTTTCCTCGACTTTTTGGAGAGATCTGGAAAATGGGGGTTTCAAGTTGCCCTATGAGGAAGCCCATGCAGCTGGCTGAACTCCATAGGGCAAGAGCCTTCATGTGTCTCTGTCTGGGCCTAAGTGACATGATGGAAAGAAACAGTCCTTAGTCCTGCAACCCTAATGAGGCATCTTTCCCCCTTCCTCTGTTCCCTGCTCAAAAGTCCCTAGCCTACTTAGGGTCCTTGGGGGTAGCATGTGAATTAGTGTTTCTAGTCGGAAGGGCCTGTAAAGGCTTTCTCTTCCTTGGAGCCCAGAATCAACTTCCTGGTCCCTTAAGCAGCCTTGCTGGTTTGATTTTGAGGAGGTAAAGTGGGGTTCCTTGGGCCTGTTCTTTGGGGATTCCAATGCAGAGGCACATTGCTACCCCTACTTATCTTCTCCACCCCCTCAGGAAGTGGGCCACTTTCCTAGCCCCTATACATTGAGAGGGAAGGTTCTTGGAATTTATATGTGACAATCCGCACAGCTACCAGTGGGTTTGTAAATGGGTCAGCCCAGCATGCCTTTCCATCTGAGGTCATCCCAGAGACCCTGGCGGGTGTGGGTCTCTCTTGAGCCCCTCTTCCCACATCTGACCAGGCCTCTGGATCTGCCTGTTGTCTGCCCCTGCGAACACATGGCGTTTTCCTTGTCTCTTCCACTAGTGATGACGACATTGTCTTTGAGGACTTTGCCCGCCAGAGGCTGAAAGGCATGAAGGACGACAAGGATGAAGAGGAGGATGGCACCGGCTCACCACACCTCAACAACAGATAGACTGGGGCCGGCCCTCGCCCTGGCAGCTCCAGGTTCACTTCTGCACTCGGATGCTTTCTCGTCTCCTTCCCATTCCGGTTCCCCCTCCCTTTTGTTCTTCCAGTTTCTACCAAGGGGCCCTAGTGGTCTTCCAAGTCTCGGTGATGAGCCTCAGAACTGGCCTCACATCACCATGCCAGCAGGACCACAGCACACATCCTCCTCAGCCATCTCTCTGCGACCACCTGCCCACTCCCTTTTCACGCTCATTCCTAGGAAGGCCACACTACCTGGCCTGGGGATTTGGCTTGAGTTGGGGAGCAGAAAGGGGAGGGTGGGGCCAGAAGGCCAAAGTGATGGTGGGTATGAAGATGTGGAGAGGCTGGGCAAGGTGGTTCAAGACACACAAAAAGATGTCTGCCGTCCCAGGAGGCGACACAGTTTGGGCAGCTAAAAGATGACTGTATTGAAGGTTGGAGAGGGCAAGACTCTGAATAGATTCTCGATGCGTTTCTTGTGGTCTAGGCCCACCAGAGACTCCTTCCCTCCACCCTCATCCTTGACCCTGTGTTTCATGGGGGAGGCACATAGACCCCAGGAGTGAAGAGCAATGGACTGACTTTCTAACCAGCAGACACCTGGATCGAGGCAGGCTGCAGATCCACCCACACGTCTGTCAGTGCTAATAGGATGAGTCATCTTAGCTTTGTTGCATTTTGTATGGGGGCACAGAGAGGGGAAGCAGGTCTTTAACAAATGCCAGCCCCTAGCGGGGAGCCAAAGCTACTGAGGAGGTTTTCTGAGGGGGCTTTAAGAGACAGGGCAGGGTAGGGGATGAGCATCCATCCTCCTCCTTTCCCTTCGTGGATGGTCCTTCAGGAAGCAAGGATGGAGGGTCATGGGCAGCTGAAGCCTCTTGTATCTTCCAGCTTCCTCTAGTAGTTTTCCAGTTAGTTGGCCCCATCAGCTAGGAGTGGGGGAGGGAGAGGGAGAGGAGGGAGAGAGAGAGAGAGAGAGAGGTCCCTGAGGCAACAATTTCCACTGTTAAGGGAGCCCATCCCAGAAGGTGGCACCCATAGAGATGGCACTCATCTGTAGGAAAGTGCCTCCTCTCTTGGAGGAGTTGATCCCATTAGTATCAGGGTCATGGGTACCCAGTATCTATCAGCTGGTGTTAGTGTGACTTGATTGGGGTGTCTCCCAGGGTAACAGGGCAGACAGGTGGCAAACAGTGCTCAGAGATAGCCTTGTTTGGTCTTTGATGCTAACTTGTTGTGTGACCTTGGGCCAGTTCCCTCCACCTCTTCAGGCCTCAGTTTCTTGTTGGAAAGCCAGAAGGTAGACCAGATGACCCCAAGAGTTTCCAGTTCTTGTTTCTATAAATATGTGGCTCTCTGAGTTCTGGTCTACCAGATGGATCTGAGGCTGTCAACTGCCCCCTCCAGAGAAGGTTCACAGACCTGAGGACTCAGGGCTGGGCAGAGTACCGAGTGCCGCTTCCTGCCTAGGAAGGGCTGACCTTGGACCCTAGTCGGCTTGTCTGATGTCAAGTTGTGGTCACAGCCTTGATGAATTTCCCTGTCCCAGAGCTTGTGTTTGCTGAGGCTTGCATGAGAAGTGTGTGCACACCTTGGGTTTATCAAATATATTGATTAGCAGGGCAAGAGGATCTCATCTCAATTTCTGTTCTCTTTTTCCCAGTTCCATACTTGCCTGAGAAGGGAGACCACAGCTTTGGTTTGTTTGTGAGACAGAATATTATGTAGCCCAGGCTAGCCATGAACCCACTCTGTAACTGAGAATGGCCTTGAATTCTTGATCCTCTTGTCTCAGATGCTAGGATTACAGACATGTTCCACTATTGCTGGCTTCATACTTTATTTTACAGGTTGGATCCCATCCATTTTTAGTCCATTGTGCCCAGTGATTGCAGTAATTTCTCATGGTGAAATGGTCCAGGCCCATTGGCCCTGCACCTTCTAAATCTCAAGCAGTTAACCTAAGGCACCTCTTTCCAGATTAGAATGGCCAGTTTGAGACAGTCATGTGCCCTGGCCAGCCCTGGGATCATAATTGCTGGCTCCCCTGGTTTCCCTCCCCTGCCAGAGCTAGCTGGGCACTTTTGTACCTACAGAATTGATGAAAATCTTGAACAGTGTAAGGCCAGCATGTGCCCTCCACTGGCTTCCACTAGAACCTTTGGAGCTGATACAAGGCCCTTTAGCATTTGGGCTAACCCCTCCCTGGCAAACCTCCCTCTCATCCTTAACTTATACAAGCAAAGTCTTTCAGTCGGTTTCTTGAACTCCCTGTACTTTGGCATTCCCACTCATCCTCTGGGTTTATCCCACAAATCAACTGAAATTTCTCCAGCTGCTGGGAAGATCAGAGTTCTCTGTGTTTTGAGCTGGGCCTGCCTAAGGGCAATGGTCAAGTTGGATTCCAGCTAAACCATCCTTTGCTGACAGCTTTGTTCTTTAACACTGGGTACTATAGACACTGAGGTGGATCTTTCCCTCGATCCCTGTCTATAGAAAACTCCTGGTCAGGGGAAAGTTAGAGAAAGTACTGACAGCTCTGGCTACAAGTCCACATAGTGCCTTGATGTGAGTTTGGACACAGTGCCCCTTCCAGGTGGATTCAAACACACACTGGTAATTACACTCTTCGAGGCTGGGATTGGGTGTCACTTGTCTCTGCTCCGCAGGAGTGTGCTGCCATTCTGGGTGAGATGCACAGGCTAAATTGTTTCTTTGGCCTCTTCTTCAGTAGGGGGCTTAGATCCCTTGTCTAGACCTCTGGTCTGTTCCAGACACCGTGCCCAACCCCCATCTCATGATGTGACCCAGTGTTTCTCTGTAGGGCCCTTCTCTGTCCTGGAGTGTTTGTTCCTGGCCAGGAAGTACTTGGCATGAACCTGGAGGCAAAGGAGCCTCCTGAGGTTCCAGGCACTACCCAGTGGTATTGGCTTTTCCTGTGCTGAGGGACTGGGATTTGTGCCACCAAACAGCCCACACTGGGACTTTCCAGTAGATCAAGGGGCACATGTTGATGCCAATCTGGGCAGGAAGAGCATGCTTTGGTAAAAGCTCATCAATAGAGGGCAACTAGACTTGCCCAGTACCCCAGCCAAGAGAAGAATTCAGTTCCCAGAAAGATAAGGACTGAGTTGCTTGGCTGGACCCCATGGCCATTTCAGCTTTAAAGCCCAGATGACTCCCGCTGGAGGGTGGCTGACAACCTGATTCTCACCTGGTGCAGTGAAAAGGACCATGTCCTAAAAGTCCCCAAGGTCACCTCTCAGTCCCTACTCACTGGAACAATAGCCTTTGTTTGCTTTATTTGTGGGATTGCTATGAGGCTGAGAGGAGAGCCAGGAGCCAGTACTCTGTAGGCTGCCATCTGCTACACAGAAGTGGTCCTGTCACTGCAGGGGTGAGGCCCGAGGTCACCCAGGAAGCTTGCTGTGGAATGAGCCTTCTGTTTGCCAGTCTTTTGTCTGGATTTTCCGGGTTAGATATCAGCCACAATGACAATCAGCTGTTGTGGCCTTGGTGACCACACTGGGGGAGATGTGTAGGTGCAATTATCCAAGGATGGGTCCCAGGACCAGGACACAGAAGACATGGATGTTGTCAGTGATTGGGGGACAGGCAGGAACATCTTAGACTTTCCTGGGCCTGAACTCACTTACCTCCTAGAGCCCACAGAAGTCAAGAAACCTACCATCATGCCCCCCAAGAAATCCAAGCATCGGAGGAAATAGATGTTGTCTCTTAGAAGTAGAAGGTCCCATCCGGGATCAACAGAACCATCACAGCTCCCTGGAGACCTTTGGAGATGTCTAGTCCTCTTGCTCTGAGAGGGGAGGCCCAGCTCATCCACTCACAGTAGCTTCTGCATCCCAGAGGCAGCTCTTTCTCACCAATGGCTAAAGCCTGGATGTGTGGCTCCCATCCACCGGAGAGGGGCTGGGCTCCAACCTTGAACTCCCAGGACACAGGCGGGTGCCTGTTCTGACACTTACTCTTTTTAAACTTAAGGACCAAATGAGACTTCTCTGATTTTTATCCACACAGCCTGTCTTGGGTCTGGTCCAGGCAGCTCTATAACTTCTGCCCTCCTTGCTGGCCTGAGGCAGCCTACTGGTGGGGGCAGACCCACACCTCTGCCACCCCCCACGCACACTGGCTTCACAGGGAGGCCTGTGGAAGGGGAAATGCCCCCTCCCTCAACATTACCAACTGTGTCACCCCCCCCCCCCAAAGGGAGGTCACAGTCAAAGCACAGGTCCCTAGGACCCACTGTCTGCCCCAGGTACTGTGGACCTCTCCATGTTCCACATAGCCCGGGGTTGCTGCCGGGAGAAGTTGGGGAAGGGGGGACAGGCTGAGTTTCCGGCCTTCCCCTCATTTCCACTTCCTCCAGAATAACTCTGCTTTCAGCTCTCTTATCTCCTGAGGTTTCACTTTTAAACACTGCTCTGAAGAAAAATCTTCAAACCACCATTTTGAGGTTTGATCTTAGACCAGCAAGCACAGGCTTTCCTCTTGCTTTCGTGTGTTGGGGTGACTCCTGCACCCCAACACGAAGACACTTCGTGCTGGAACAGCACCAGGCCCAAGCATTTGAACACACAGACGCTTGTTTTCTAGTTGACCTACCCTGAAGCGTGGGAACGAGTTTGATGTGGGCCGGGCCTGATGCTCAGTGAAGGTAGTAGGGCTTGGCGTGGGCTGCATGGGACCATGGAGCGAGGAGCCAGGCCCAGTCTCCACTCAGGACTCATTCTCAGGCAAGGCCCATGGCTCGACAGAAAGATGGGGTAATGGGTGGAGAAACTAGGGCTGGCTTCTTTATACACAGCCAAGGAGTGGGAATCCAGGTTCATGTAAGTGAAACTACAGGGAGACATTTATGAGGCTGGATTCTCCAGAGACATTTTAAGCACGTCTTCCTTGAGTAAATCTCCTAGGATCCCACTTCCATACCTGTGGATGTCCGTGTGCACAGCAGGAGGCTTTTGTGCCCAAAGAGGTGGGTTCCCCCTTCTGCAGTCCACCAGCTTCCCTCCCTGTTGGTCTGCACTCTCATGGGAATCTACTTCCAGGACAGCTTGTTGTTGAGACTTGGGCTAGCCTTTGACACAGCCCTGCCTGGACCTCCTGGCATTCTAGGTTAGGATTTGAAGCTCAGGGCACTTCGAATCACACGGTATGGGAGAGGGAATGTCAACTGATGTTTGGGTTCAGTCCAAGTATGACTTAGGAGTTCCCCACTGACCTCAGGTTCCCCATGTGTAAAGGGCTAGTACCAGGCTCTGCCCACCTCACAGGGACTACTGGAAGGGAGATAAGTGGGTAGGAAGGGAGGCCATATGAGGTGGCAGCCTACGTGAGGGAATAGCACCTTGCGTGAGTTGCCAACCTACCGAGTCCACAACAGAATGGATATACAGGATATTCTGTCTTCCCTGGGCATCTCCACTCAGCGTTAGGTCCAGCCATGGCTGCTGCGGGGCTACCTCTTGCCAGGGATGGGAGCTGATATGATGGGTGTGGTGGGGAGGGGTGGCTGGGGCAGCCTCAGGCCTGTGACCCTCTGTGAAGTGATGATTTATGGCACATTCATTCCTGGACCACATCCAGGACAACCTGTCGTACCTGTGGCTGCCCTTGTTCTATGAAGTCATTATAGTTTATTCAACTCCAACAGGACAAATGAGCAAAAGAACCTTGAACAAGAGGCCATTAAAGGCCTTTTGTGATAGAGGACATTGGCTGTGTTTTTATTTCTTGTCTCATAAGCGCCCACAGGACAGGGACGGAGAAGTGCCCCCCTGCCCTGGACTGCTCTGGTTTTGTGTCTCATCTGTGCCCTCCTGAAGATTCCTGAGGGAGTTCCCTGCACCTGTCTCCCTAGTGTCTAGCCTCAGGGGCCTTGTAGGGGAAGCTGCCAAGCCTTTGGGCTCTCTCAGAACTGGCTGGGTTCCATGAGCTCTGGTTTGCTCCTGAGCAGAAGCCCCTGTCTCCCATCTGTTACTGTCCTCTCAGCTGGAGTCCTCAGCCCAGTCCTGATTCTGGCTCTGCTTGCTTCCCATAGCCTGCTCTGCCGGGTCTTTTTGAGGTCACTTCAGTTCCCCAAGCTTTATCTGCTCCTGGGCTAATGGGACACAGGGGAAGAGGAGGGACCTAGATGAACAGGACCAGCCAGCGTTCTAATAGACTGTCTTATTTTCAATTAAAGAGAAGGCATGCTGGACAAGGTAGCACACACCCTTGGTCCAAGCTCTTGGGAGACAGAGGCAGGCAGATCTCTCTATTTTAGGCCAACCTGGACTACAGGGTGAGTTCTGAGTCTACTTAGCTATGTAGTGAGACCCTGTCTCAAAAAAAAAAAAAAAAAAAAAAAAAAGGAGAAAGAAAGAAAAAAGAGTCTCATGAACATAATAATTTAAAATTTTGATTATGTGATGAAAACTTATTTTTTATATTCCCATAAAATTGTGTCAACTTACATCAAATCCTTGCCCTCCTTAGTAGCCATATGTGGGTCCTTCCTTCTGCTGTTCTCTTATAGACAGAGCAGGACAGGAGGAGTGTACGGGCATTTCATCTGTTTTGTTGATGTTTAGATGTGGTCCTTTTATCTTTTGTGTAGGAGTGTTTTGCCTACACGTGTGTATGTACCATGTGCATACCTAGTGCCCAAGGAAGTCAGAAGAGGGCCACAGATGCCCTGGAACTGGAGTTAGGCATGGTTGTGAGCCACCACTTGGTTGCTGGGATCTGAACCTGGTCCTCTGAAAGAGCAACACACGCTTTAACCTTGGAGTCACCTGCATCCCCAGGGAATGTGATGTTCCTAGGTTGGGGATGAAAGGGAAACAGTGTGTGAGAAAGACCCTGGGGTCAGATAGGAGGGGCCTTCCCTTGTCCTGGGGTAGAGGGCCTGGGAGAGGAGACGGCAGTACTCTGCCAGCCCAGGAACCCGGGCAACCAAGCAGGGACGTGGAGGGACAAGGTGTCTCAAGAAGGAAGAACAAAAGGGACAGATGTGATGGTCAGTGTTCTGAGTTGTATTGTTTTTTGTTTGCTTGTTTCGGGGGAGGAGCATCTGTGTGCACACATTTGCATGTACACACATGGAAGCCATGGGTACATGTCTCAGGGTTTCCTTCAGTCCTCCACCTTATTTTTTTGAGACAGAGTCTCTCCCTAAATCTGCAGCTCACTGATTTGGCTAGACTGACTGGCCAGCAAAGCCCAAGAGTCCTCCCGTTTCAGGATCATACATACCACTATGACTATGTATGTATGTATGTATGTATGTATGTATGTATGTATGTATATATACATATATGGGGGCAGTGGAGAATCTGAACCCTGGTTTTCGTGCTTATGGTGGGCATGTTCTGCCCCAACCCAGGTGGTTAGTCTTGATTGTTAACTTGATTGGGCTGAGAAGTGCCCACAGGATTAATAAAGTACATCTCTGGGTGCATCAGAGAGGCCCTTCTGGAGAGGGTTAGCAAAGCAGAGATCTGCCCCAAAGGTGGTGACAGCATTCCATAGGCTAGGGGCTTAGAGGGAATGAAGGAAGTCTGCTAGTGTAGGCTGTGTCTCTCCCTCTGTTTTCTGACTGCCACGCTTCCTCTGCTACAGTCTCCTGCCATGACATCTGACACCATGAGCCAATACATCCTTCAGCGTGTTTATGTCAAGCATTTTGTAACAGCAATGAAAATGGGCTCACACACAGCTGTTGCTGGGGATGCTGCCCAAACCAGAGAGAGTAGAAGCAACACTTTGGCCTCTGCCTTCCTCCTGCCTTCTTCCAGCTTTGTTCCAGTACCTGCTATTGCTGAACCCAGTTCCCAGCTAACTTTCAAGGCATTCTGGCAAATGTAGTTTGCTACTGCCCGTGCCTGGAAGTGCAGAAAGAGAAGGGAAGATAAGAGCTGAGACCAGATCTGTTCTTCATCTCCCAAAACACAAATAAGTATTTCAGCACACTTGTAATCCCAGCACGTACAAAGCAGAGGCTGGAGGCTTGCCACAAGTTTGAGGCCAGCCTGGTCCACATAGCAAGTTTTAGGCCAGCCTAGGTTATGTAGGGAGGCTTTGTCTCAATAAACAAACAAGAAAGAGACAAAACACCCCCCCCCCCATACAGAGAGAGAGAGAGAGAGAGGGAGGGAGGGAGGGAGGGAGGGAGGGAGGGAGGGAGGGAGAGAGGAGAGAGAGGTGGGTCATGTCTGCACACTTGTGGAGGTCAGAAGACAACCATGTGGAGTTGTTTTTCTCCATCTACTTTTATGTGAGCATGAGGCTCAAACTCAGGCCACTGGCTTGAGCAGCAAGTGCATTTCCACACCGAGCCATCTCACCAGCTGTTGGTTGTTCCTTGAGATAGCCTTGGCAACATCAACATTCCATAGATGATTACAACAGGACCCATAGTCTACCCAGTGTAACATTCACAGTATCCAGAACATGATCTAAGATTACTGAACGCATGACACACACAGACACACACACACACCCTGGACCAGTACTTAAGATAAACGTTAGAAAAGGTGCCAGCTCTAGGAGACTTCCATGCTTAGATTATTATCAGAGGTGGCAGTTACAATTTAAATGGCTAGAAAGACAGTTATTCAAAGCAGAGTTCCAGAAACTATAGCAAAGCAGATATATATATCACATTTATTTATACAGTGTTCTGGCTGCAGGCCAGAAGAGGGTTGGGAGCCACCATGTGGTTGCTGGGAATTGAACTCATGACCTCTGGAAGAACCGCTGAGCCATCTCTCCAGCCCAGCAGATATTTTTGAATTAAAAAAATAACTGAAATAAAATACTCCCTGGCTAGGCTCACGTAAAGGAGGTAACAGAAAAAATTCACCAAACTTGAAGAGAGTTGATAGAATTATTCTATGTGAAAAAAGGGGGGGATAAATTTCTTTTAGAAAATAGAGCCTTGGGGTCCTGTGTGTGTGATAACACGTGAGACATGATCATAGAGTATTCATGTCATTTGATTCTCAGAGCAGAAGAGGAAGACATTGGTGCAGAAAAAAAAAATATTTGAGGAAATAATGGCTGCTACTGCTCCCACCTCAATGATGAAAGGCACACATTAACACATTCAAGAAGTGAATCAGGCAGGGTTCTGTGTAGGATGAGAACCTTAGGGTGTCTATATATTATGAAGGGGATTTCTTAGATTGGCTTACATGATATGGGCTGGGTAGCCCAACAACAAACGGCTTTCTGTTTGCTGGAGAGGTAGAGAACCTAGTAGCCACTCTACCTACGAAGCTGGATGCCTCAGGAGCTCCAGTCTGGTGTCAAGTCCTGGAAGATTTGTGGGGAATTGCTGGCATCCAGGCCACACTGGGAAACTGAAGGAGCTGGAGTCTGATGTTAGTGGAGGACAAAGGGGAGCAGCATCCCTGGTGGCAGCAGTGATAGACAGGAGCTAAGGAGACAGGCAGAGCTCTTTCCTCCATGGACCTCTTTACACCTGGGCCACCTGTTGGGACATGCCACCTACTTTGAGGGTGGATCCCTTCAACCTCTGAGTTACTCCTCTCTGGAGACAGGGTAAGACACGCCCATAGGTGTATCTCCCAGGTGATTCCAGATCCTGTGGAGTTGGCAATTAAGATCAAACATCACTGTGTGTAAAAGAAAAACAATATATAGACAAATGTCACCAAACTACTACAACCCAAGGTCAAGTTAAAACTCTTGAATGCCACTAGAGAAAATGATGTATTCTGGAATGTTCTCCCATTTAAAGAATATTATCTAAACACAGGTTTCTCAGGAGAAAACATGGAAGTCAAAAGAGCATGAAATAGATTTAAAAGGCTAATAGAAATGTGGACTCAGAATTTCATACTGGGTAAAAAAAATTACCCTTTAAGAATCTTTGTAAAACAGATTCTCAGATGAAGGAAAGACCAAAAGAACATGTCACCATCATACTTACTAAAAAAAAAAAAAAATTGCAAATAATTTTTTTTTTTTTTTGGTTTTTCGAGACAGGGTTTCTCTGTGTAGCTTTGTGCCTTTCCTGGAACTCACTTGGTAGCCCAGGCTGGCCTCGAACTCAGAGATTCGCCTGGCTCTGCCTCCCGAGTGCTGGGATTAAAGGCATGTGCCACCACCGCCCAGCTGCAAATAATTTTTTTTAGGTTGAAGGAAAATTATGACAAAGATGAACTTGGATTTTCAGGAATTAAAAGTGGCAGACATGGTGGTGATTCAGGTAAAAGTATAAGGTTCTGTTGACTTTTCTTTAAGATGATGACCAATGAAAAGGAGATAGTAAAGCTGGTAGGGTTGCCAGTACTGATGAATAGTTAACTCCATAAGACATCTGTAATGTGAAGTCAGTGAGGGGAAATAAAGAACTTACTTGTTCACACATCTTCTATATTATATTTGAGGGTTGTTGAAATGGCTCAGTAGGTAAAGGTGCCTACCACCAAGTCTGATGACCAGAGTTTGATCCTCCAGAACCCACAGGGTGGAAGGAGTAAATCCACCCCTTCATGTTGTCCTATGAGTTCCACAAGTATGTTGTGCATGCATACCCACACATACATGTGCATGAACACACATAAATGCACGTAATAGGGTTGGGGATTTAGCTCAGTGGTAGAGCACTTGCCTAGCAAGCACAAGGCCCTGGGTTTGATCCTCAGCTCAAAAAAAAAATGCATGTAATAAAGAAAATGTAAAATATACATTATACTTGAAATGCCGAAATAATAACCCTAAATAGGCCAGGAAAAGGTGTGTGTATTGTGATCTTTGAAGCAACAGCTAAAAATAGAACCAAATCTAAAAATGAAAGTAGAAAGAATAGCATATTAAAAATTAATTCAGATATTCCAAAAGAAGCAGGAAATTTGAAGCAACTACAACAAAGGGAAAAACAGATGACAAAAATAGAAAAATAAAAGTGGTAGACCTGAAACTAATTATGTCAGTAACTATAATAAATGGAAATGTACTAAATACAGTAACTTAAAAGCAGAGACTGCCAGACCAGCTTTATCATCTCACTAAATTCCGTCTGTAAGAATCCTGCTTTAAATATAAAGACAAGAGGTATGCTAAAATTTATTTTTTTTTAGTTAATTTTTTTTCAAAGTAGGGTCTCATTATGTAGCTCTGACTGTCCTGGAACTCACTCTGTAGACCAGGCTGACCTCAGACTCATAGAGATCCACCTGCCTCAGCCTTCTGAGTGCTGAGATTAACGGTGTGAGCTACCACCTAGTTGATATGTTAAGTTTTAAAGGCTAGAGGCCAGGTTTATTGGTTCAAACCTATAATTCTAGCAGTCAGGGGGTAACAGATGGTAAACTTCAGCTACACAGTGAGCTCTAGGTCCACCTGGGCTGCCTAAGGCTCTAGCTTCAAAACAAAATAGCCCTTCAAATGTTGGGAAAGCTATTCCATGCAAACAATAAAAAGTACAATGAATGCAATATTAGTAACTGACAAAGTAGATTTCAGAACAAGAAATGTTAACAGGGTTGGGGAAGGATATATGTACTAATGAAAAGTGTCAACTTATCAAGACATGATAACCCTAAGAGTACAATGCACCTGATCATTTATGTCCACATACACAAGGAAATAGGGATGGAGCAGAAAGGATAAATGTACGAACCTACATACCCATCGCTCATCAGCTGACGTGAGGGTATAGAAGGCCTGAATGATGCAACTAGCGTGGCCTAAAAGACATCATCGAATATTTTACCCTCAGACAAAACATAAGCATTCTCAAATACATAGCTCATATTTTCCCATGCCTAAAGATATCCTTAATAAACTTACAATTTTTAGGTCATAAAAAAAATCTTTTCTTTGATCAGCATAGAAATAAACTGGAAATTAACACCAGAAAAGTATCTGGGGAATTTGCAGGTATTTGGAATTCAAGCAACACCTCTAAATGGCTCAAAAAGGAATTCACAAGGAAGAAGAGGAAATATTGTTCTGCATAAATATAGAATTAAGTGAAAGAAGAGTTGGGGAAGGGAGGGTAGTGGGATATGGGGTGTACTCAGACCACACTCACACACTTGCATGAAAATGACCGTATGTAACCCAATACAATACAATAACAATATCCCACCACCAGGCGGGCAGAGGCAGGAGGATCTCTGAGTTTGCAGCCATCCTGGTCTACAGAGTGAGTTCCAGGACAGCCAGGGCTACACAGAGAAACCCTGTCTCAAATACCACTACCATTACTGCTAATGACCGTTTTATTTCAGGACGGAAAAATGAAAATAAGAACAAATATTTAAATTCACAAGATAAGAGTTAAAATGGTGATTATCTTGGTAGAAAAGACACTTGAGAAACTATCCATTTATGATTTTAAACAAAAAAAACTTAGAAAAAACTGCTTTTAAGAAATTATATTTAGGGCCTGGAGAGATAGCTTAGCAGTCTCAGTACTGCCTGTTCTTCCAGAGTTCCCGAGTTCGGTTCCTAGCACCTTCATGGCAACTCACCACCATCTGTAACTCCAGTTCCTGGGGATGCAACATCCTTTCACTGGCCCCTCTGGGTACCAGACATGGATGAGGTACAAAGGCATATATTCAGGTAAAATATCATACACATAAAATAAAATCACGTTTATTGATGGATGGATGGATGGATGGATTGATTGATTATACCTGTGTGTTGTGGGTCTGTGCATCCCTCAGCACATGTGTGGAAGTCATAGGATAGATTTCTAGACCTGGTTTTTCCCTTCCACCATGCATGTCCTGAGCTCAGGTTTGTCAGGCTTGGTGGCAAGTGTCTTTACCCTTTGCCATCTTTCCAGCCTTAGAAAATCTTAAGCCAATAAAGGAGGTTTGTGAAACTCACAGCCAGGCCAGTGAGATGGCTCAGTGGGTAAAGGCACTTACCCACTCATGACCTCAGTTAGACCCTCAACCCATGTGGTGAAAGGAGAGAACCAACTCCTGCAAGTTGTTCTCTGACCCCCACACTGGCACATGCCCCCAAATAAATAAGTAAATAAATACATATTTAAAACCTCACAGCTAACACTTCATGCTAAAAGACTGAATACTCTTCTTTAAAATTAGGAATAGGCAGCTGGGCAGTGGTGGTGCATGTCTTTGATCTCAGCACTGGGGAGGCAGGGGTAAGCGGATCTCTGTGAGTTGGAGGATAGATAGCCTGGTCTACAGAGCGAGTTCCAGGACAGCCAGGACTACACAACAGAGTGAAACTCTGTCTCAAAAACAAAACAGAACAGAACAAAACAAAACAAAATTAGGAATAAGTGAGGAAGAGTGCTCTCTCAACTTCCACTCAACCTTACATGAGCCCTAGCCCATGCAACAGAAGGAAAGGCAAGGAAAAACTATACAGAGAACTACCATTCATGAAGGAAGAAATAAAATGGCACTACTCACAGACGACTTGATTACAGCATTAAAATCCTCAAGAAACTTACCAAAAATGTGGGAGAAATATTAGGAAATTTAGATGGATATAAGAATACAATCAGTGCATTAATGTCAATTGCACTTTCATATGGTAACATTGAATATTGAACTGGATTGAGTTTAAAATCTTTTTCTTTTTTCCCCAAGACAAGTCTCTCACTATGCAGTCCTGGCTGTCCTGGAACTCACTATGTAGACCAGGCTGGCTCCTAAATCACAGAGATCTGTCTGTCCCTGCCTCCCAAGTGCTGTGATTCAAGTTGTGTGCCCAAGACAGGGTTTCTCTGTGCAGTTTTTGTGCCTGTCCTGGATATTACTCTGTAGACTAGGCTGGCCTCGAACTCACAGACTGCTGGGATTAAAGGTGTGTGCCACCACTGCCTGGCCTCAAAATTGAATTTTAATTTAAATTTATTTATTACTCTCATGTGCCTATGTGTATATGATGTGTGTAAAGGAGGCATGACACAGGACACATAAGGAAGTCAGAGGGGAACTTTGTAGAGTCCAGTCTCTCCTTCCACATTTACCTTGGTTCCAAAGATTGGACTCAGGTCAACATCAGGCTTGTGCCGAAGACACCTTTCCTGCTGAGCCATCTCGCTGGTTGTGCAATTGGAATTTAAAAGACAACAGAATTTAAATTGGAAATACATACATGAACTCTGTGCAGGAAGTTCAAAAATACTAATCAAAGAAATCAAAGTATGAGAGCTACACACAATGAGAGCTACACCACATTCACAGAGTGGGAGATTTGGTAGCACCAGATACCCGTCCCAAGCCTGATTACTCCAGATGCTGAGATTCACAGTCACCAAGCCTGGGAGCTCAAGATCACAGATATTATGCATTAATCTTCCTCAAACTGACAAGCCAATGGAATCCAAATCAAGACTGAGGAAAAGTGTTTTGTTTTTGTTTTTTCTTTTTGTTTTTATACATGTAGATACATCAATTCTAAAATCTATATGACAAGGCGAAGGAATTAAAATAGACAAGGAATTCTTTTAAAAAATAATAAGGTTGGGGCTAGAAGATGGCTTGGTGGTCAAAGAGCCTTTTGTGCAAGCTCAGGAACCAGAGTTCAGATCCCCAGGACCCACATGGTGGCCGCCTGTGGTTCAGCCCTGGATTGCAGATACAGGGATCTCCAGGGTAAGCTGGCTGTCCAGATGAGCCACATCTGCAAGCTCTGGGTTTGAGACCCTTCCTCCACAAATATGGTGGGAAATCCAGGAAGACTGCCAACATCAACCTTGGATTTCTACATGCGTATGCACACGTGTGCACCCCCACACATATAAAAACCTACACACACATGCACAACACACTTGGAAAATGGAAAAAGCAAGAAAAATAATGAAGTTGGAGGCATCTGCTATCTGATTTTAGGATTCACTATGGCCACAACTCCGGCAGAAGACCCCTGCTCCACCAGAGGCTGCACAGGCCACCAGACTGCCCCTATTCTTTCACTACCTCCAGTTGGCCCTCCCCTCACCATATCCTGACCCCAACTCCAGCAGAGGCCCCCTGCTTGACCAGAGGTTACATCAGCCACCAGAACTCCAGGTAGGCCATCTGCCCTTGAACTAACTCCACTTAGTGCCTGTCCAGACCATCCCAACTGCCCCACTCCTCTCTGTTACCATATCCTGACCCCTAACTCCAATGGAGGACTCTTAGCTGAACCAGTGGCCATGCCAGTTGCCAGAACTCCAGCCCCAACTCAGGTGGAAATACCCTGCTGGATCAGAGACTATCCCAGCCATTAGAAGTCCAGATCCCAACTTTGGTGGAGACCTCTACTCAACTACAGGCGACTCTAGTCAGAAGACCAAAGAAGAAACAAAAACCAATTTACAAAACACATATAATATATAATCATATATATAATATAATCATATAATCATCCCAAACACAGATGCCTAGACTCCAGTGTAAGAACACAATCAACAACAGCCAGGGCAATGTGTCACCACAAGAGCCCAACCATCCTACTACAGCAAGCCCTGAATATTCCAACACAGCTGAAGCACAAGAAAATACCTCAAAACCAACTTTATGAAGATGACAGAGGTCTTTAAAGAAGAAATAAATGAACAACTACTGGGTCAAGGCAGAAATAAGAAAAGACTAAAGACTTCCTAGAATTCAATGAAATGAATGTACAACATATTCAAAGTTATGGGACACAATGAAACTGTGCTAAGAGGAAGCGTTCATAGCACTAAGTGCCTACATAAAGATGCCCTCATACTAGCAACTTAACAGTACACCTCATAACTTTACAACAAAAAGAAGCAAGCTTACCCAAGAGGAGTAGATGACAGGAAATACTCAAACTGAGGGCTGAAATCAATAAAATAGAAAAAAAAGAAAACAATACAAAAAAATCAATGAAACAAAGTTGGTTCTTTGAGAAAATCAACAAGACAGACAAACCCTTATCCAAACTAACTAAAAGACACAGAATATCCAAATTAACAAAATCAGAAACAAAAAGGGGGCATAATAACAGACACTGAAGAAATCCAAATAATTAGTCATACTTTAAAAACTTTTACTCCATAAAGTTGGAAATCTAAAAGAAATGGATAGTTTTCTTGATAGATACTGTTTACCAAAGTTAAATCAAGATTAGATAAACAATTTAAATAGATTTATAAGCCCTAAGGAAATAGAAGCAGTCATTAAAAGTCTCCCAACAGAAAAAAGCCCAGGACCAGACAGTTTTAGCACAGAATTCTAGCAGAATTTCATTAGAAGAGCTAATGCTAATAATCCTCAAATTATTCCACAAAATAGAAACAGAAGGAACATTGCCAAATTCATTTAATGAGGCCACAGTCACTCTAATATCCAAATCACACAAAGATTCAACAAAGAAAGAGAATTACAGACCTAATGAATATAGATGCAAAAATACTCAATAAAATATTTGAAAACTGAATCCAAGACCACATTAAAAAAAATCATCCACCATGATCAAGTAGGCTTCATCCCAGAGATGCAGGATTGGTTCAATATGTGAAAATCAGTCAATGCAATCCATCATATAATCAAACTGAAAGGAAAAAAAACCACATGATCATCTTATTAGATGCAGAAAAAGCCTTTGACAAAATCTAATACCTCTTCATAATAAAAAGTCTTGTCGAGAGTAGGGATAAAAGAGACATACCTAAACACAATAAAGGCAATTTACAGTAAGCCTATAGCCAACATCAAATTAAATGAAGGGAAACTTAAAGCGATTCCACAAAAATAAGGGACAAGACAAGGCTGTACATCCTCTCCATTGTAAATTCAATATAGTACTTGAAGTTCTAGCTAGAACAAGAAGACAACCAAAGGACATGAAAGGGACACAGATTCAAAAGGATCAAGTCAAAGTATCATTATTTGCAGATGATATGATAGTATGAATAAGTGACCCCAAAAATTCAACCAGGGAACTCCTACAGCTGATAAACTCCTTTGGTGAAGTAGTTGGATACAAGATTAACTAAAAAACATTAGTAGCCCTTTTATACACAAATGACAGATCAGCTGAGAAAGAAATCAGGGAAACAACATCCTTCACAATAATCACAAATAATGTAAAATATCTTGGGGGTAACTCTAACCAAACTAGTGAAAGACTTGCATGACAAAAACGTCAAATCTTTGAAGAAAGAGAATAAAGAAGGTATCAGAAGATAGAAAGATCTCCCATGCCCATGGATTGGATTGGTAGGATTAACATAGTAAAAACGGCCATCCTACCAAAAGCAACCTACAGATTCAACACAATCCCCATTAAAATCCCAACACAATTCTTTACAGACCTTGAAAGAATAATACTCAACTTCATATGGAAAAACCAAAAAAGCCCAGGATAGCTAAAAGAGTCCTGTACAGTAAAAGAACTTCCAGAGGTATCACCATCCCAGATTTCAAGCTGTACTACAGAGCAGTAGTAATAAAAACTGCCTGGTATTGACATTAAAACAGACAGGTTGATCAATGGAATCAAATTGAAGACCCAGACACAATTCTACACACCCATGGACACCTGGTTTTTGATAAGGAAACTAGAAATACAAAATGGAAAAAAAAAAGCATCTTCAACAAAATGTGCTGGTGTAACTGCATGTTGGCATGTAGAAGAATGCAAATAGATTCATATCTATTACTCTGCATAAAAAGCCCAAGTGGATTAAAGATCTCAATATAAAACCAGATACACTGAACCTGACAGAAGACAAAGTGGGAACAGTCTTGAATGCATTGGCACAGGTGACAACTTCCTGAACAGAACACCAACAGCTCAGGATCTAAGATCAACAATCAATAAATGGGACCTCATGAAACTGAAAAGCTTCTGTAAGGCAAGGACATCCTCAGTAAGATGAAACAGCAACCTACAGAATGGAAAGATATTTTTTACCAACTCCTTATCTTATAGAGGGCTAATATCCAAAATCTACAAAGAACTCAAGAAACTAAATGCCAAGAAACCAAATAATCCAATCAAAAAATGGGGTGGAGATCTAAATAGGGAATTCTCAACAGAAAAATCTCAAATGGCTGAGAAACACTGTGGTAGTTTAAATGTAAGTGGCCCCCATAATCTCATAGGGAGTGGTGCTATTAGGAGGTGTGGCTTTGTTGGAGTGGGTGTGGCCTTGTTAGAGGAAGTGTGTCACTGTGGGGGTGGGCTATACTCAGGTTACTGACCAGTGTCTCAGTTGATTTCCAGTTGCCTGCTAGATGTAGGACTCTTAGCTACTACTCCAGCACCATGTCTGGCTGCATGCTGCCATACTCCTCATCATGATGATAATGGACTGAACCTCTGGAACTATAAGCAAGCCACCCCAATTAAATGTTTTCTTTATAAGAGTTGCTGCAGTCATGGTGTCTCTTCTCAGCAATAAGAACCCTAACTAAGACAAACACTTAAGAAATGGTCAACATCATTAGCCATCAGGGAAATGCAAATCAAACTATTTTGAGATTCCATCTTACACCTGTCAGAATAGCTAAGATCAAAATCACAAGTGACAACTTATGATGATGAGGATATAAAGCTAGGGGAACACTCCTCCATTGCTGGTGGGAGTGCAAACTTGTACAGTCACTAGGGAAATCAATATGGAGATTCCTCAGAAAATTGGGATTTGATTTACCTCAAGACTCAGCTATACCACTCTTGGGCATATACCCAAAGGATGCTCAATCATACCACAGGACGCTTGCTTATCTATATTCATAGAAGCTTTATTCATAATAGCCTGAACTAGGAAACAACCTTTGTGTCCCTAAACCAAAGAATGGATAAAGAAAATGTATGTTAACACAATGGAGTATTACTCAGCTTCTAAAAACAATAACATTATGAAATTTGTAGGAAAATGGATGGAACTAGAAAAAAAATCATCCTGACTGAGGCAACAAAGACCCAGAAAGACAAACTTGGTATGTACTCACTTATAGGTGGCAATTAGCTATTAAGTAAAAGATAATAATGTTATAATCCACAGACCCAAAGAGGCTAAATAATAAGGAGGGCTCAAGGGGTGGGGGAGGCATGGGATCTCCTTGGGAAAGGGAAACAGAATAGATTTTGCAGGTAGACTGGGGGTGGATGGGTATGGTAACAGGAGGGATCAGGTGGGAGGCAGGGATGCAGGGCGAATGTACTGGGAGAGGAGAGTGAAATTGGGGGGCACTTGGGGGACTATTTGGAAACCTAGTGCAGTGGAAACTCCCCGGAATCTAGAAGAGTGACCCTAGTGAAGACTCCTAGCAATGGGGGATGTGGAAACTGAAACAACCATCTTCTATAACCAGGCAAGGTTCCCATCAGTGGGACTGGGATACCAACTCAGCCATAAAACCTTGGATCTGTCCTGCCTGCAAGATGTGCTGGGGCAGTGGTGGCGCAGAACTTGCGGGAGTGCCAACTAATGACTGGCTCAACTTGAAGCCCTCACCACAAGAGGGAGCCCACATCTGACACTGCCTGAATGGCCAGAAACCAGAGTCTAGAGAGCCCAGAGACCCAGGATAGAACCAAACACGACTGAAAAAAAAAAAGCCAATGAAATGATTCCAACTGATATTCTGCTATACTCGTAGATCATGCCTTGATGCCTAGCCCAACTGTCATCAGAGAGGCATTGCCCAGGAACTGATGGAAACAGATGCATACCCACAGCCAAACACTAGGAGGAGCCAGGGGAGCCCTACAGAAGAGGGGAAAGAAGGATTATAGGAGCCAGAGGTGCTGAGGACACTACAAGAACATGGCCTACAGAATCAACAAACCCTGTAGGGGTCTGAGCTAAGTCTTCTGCATATGTGTTATGGTTGTGTAGCTTGGTGTTCTTGTGGGACTCCAGCAGTGGAGTGGGAGTGTCTCTAACTTTTGCCTGCTCTTAGGACCCTTTTCCTCCTCATCCAGCCTTGATGTGAGGGTTTGTGTCTAGTCTCATTGTAACTTGTTATGTCATGTTCAGTTGATATCCCTGGGAGGCCTGCTCCTTTTCTGGAAGGGAAGCAGAGGAGGAGTGGATCTGGGGGAGAGGGGAGGTGGAGGGGGACTGGGAGGAGTGGAGGGAGGGGACACTGCAGTCAGGATGTAATGTGTGAGAGAAGAATTTTTAAAAAAGACTCCCTATGAAGCTAAGCAATTGACTGTGATGGTCACGAAACATGAGACTCACATCAATAAAATTGGAGTGGGAGTCCAGAAATGGCCTCGCAAAACAGGACCACTTGAATTTAGACAAAAGAGAGAGGCAATTCAACCGTCATTTTCAACAAATTGTGCAGGTGAAGACATGGGACCTGAATGCTCACACATTGCTGGAGGGAACTGGAGATGGTACCCTGGGCAGCTCTGGAAGCTTCTTAGATTTAAACTCAGCATTTCCTCTCCATAAGAGACATAAAAAAATGACAATCTCACAAAAATCTTAACACAGATGTCCACAAGGGCTATATTCATAATTGTCAAAAACTAGAAAGATGATATAGGAGACTGCAGTTCAAGGCCAGCCTGGGTTAGGGGGTGAGACTCTATCACAAAATAGGACAACATAGGACAAAATGGAAATCTAAACTAGAAAGAAGTTCAATGTTCTTCCACCCATTGAGTGGAATGCTACTCCTTGATAAAAATGAACGAACTGCCTATAATACACAAAATATATGAGTCTCTGATGAATTATGCTAAATGGACAAAGTAAGTTTAAAAGGACCAATCTGTGCTCAGCTTACACATGTGGGTAAAGGGACCACTGTGAAGAGGGAAACAGAGCCAGCACTTGCCAGTGGCTGGGACTGTGTGAAAGCTGGCTGTGGGGAAGTATCAGGAGGGTCATTTTAGAGGATAGTGACTTGTTGTATATCTCCTCAAAACTCTTAGACCCATGTGCCCAAAGGGTGGATTTTATCTGTCTGAATTCAACATGAAAGAAAAATAAGTGCTTGCTTCGGCAGCACATAGACTAAAATTGGAATGATACAGAGAAGATTAGCATGGTCCCTGCGCAAGGATGACACGCAAATTCATGAAGTGTTCCATATTTTACATAATAAATAAATCTTTAAAAAAAAAAAAAAGAAAAGAAGCCAGGCATAGCGGTACATGTTGGAAATCTTCGTGCTCAGAAGTCCAGGAGAGGAAAGTCTAGTCCAGTCTTGGCTGCATAGGGAGACCCTGCCTCCAAAAGAACAAGAGGAGGAGGAGGAGGAGGAGGAGGAGGAGGAGGAGGAGGAGGAGGAGGAGGGAAAACAGGCAAGCTGAACAATTAAGAGATAACCACTACAAACAATAGCTTATTGTTTTGCACCATTTGCTGGGTTTGTGGCAATCTTCCATCAATTGCTCATACTTTCATAGAAGATAAGACCAAAGTTTGGACTTGCTGCTGAATGGCCTTGACTTATAGTACAGCATGCCACGCTAAGGAGGCTCTTCATACTCTGCTGGGGTAGCTGAGAGGGATATCAGACAGGCTTCTGGGAGGAAGAGAAGTCTGATGGCAGCCAGTTGGACCAGAGGGAGAAGGTCAAAGGCAATCAACCCAAAGAATGAGGTCACTGTCGCGACCGCCTCGACCAGCAAGGAAGACGCAACACCGAGCTCTTCTTTCTGCAGTTTATTCAGGAACCTTGAACAATCTTCTGACCCCAGGGGGAGCCCTCCCTCAGCCCTAATAGCCTCTGGGTAGCCAACCCTAAACCGCCACGTGGGCATCGAGGATAGGCCCAGGTATACGGAAGCAAGCCAGATCCTAAAGCCAAGCCGAATATGGAGTTGTTTACTACTGAGAGCGCTCACCATCGGGAAGGTGGAAGGCGGAAGCCAGCGCCATCTCTAGGGTGCGGCACGCAGCTCTCAACAGGTCACCACTCACAAAAGAGTGGGCTAGTGGCAAAGGAGTGAGAAGGTTAGTGTGTTCCCACCATCAGCCTGGCTGCAGTGTTGAACATGGACCAGAGGGGGCGCTGCAGGCAGGAAGTCATGAAGGAAGTGGGCATGCAGAGTTGGTGGTAGCAGTGGTGGAGGTAGCAGTGGTGGAAAAGAGGACAGACTGGGGAGGTACTTAGGGCCAGAGTTCGCTCCCAACCCAAACTGGAAATTTCGGTCTCCGTTCCTTGGCACTGGCTGTGTCTTCTTCCTAGGTTGGTCTTCCAGCTGGTTTCTCAGAAGAGCCTTCCGTGACTACGTCATTCAAAGGTCTTTCCCTACCATTCTCGGCCCCATTTCCTTCCGAAGAAGTATCTTGCTTACGGCCTAGATGGTCGTGGAGCTTACTGTCTGGGTCCTAAGCCCACTGGCCTCTTATTAGCCGTGTGATCTTGATCTTAGTCGCCATATTCGTCTCCTGGTGACCTATGCTCCTGATCTGTGAGGCAGGAATGATAGCCGTGTCAAAGAACTGCCATCAGGACGACAGGTTGAAAGAAAAATAGTGTCTAGAAGAATCTCTGGCATACAGTAAATTCTTGGAGTCGTCACATAGTATTTTCTCTGTTTTACTCGAAACTATCATTAGTTTCTTAGCAGTTCCTAGGCGCTTCAATACCTCATACATAGATCGTGGAAAGAAGAAAGGAACTGCCCTATCTTCACCAGCAGATGGCGCCTGGATGCCAAGAAAAGAGAAAGCTGGCACCACTCAGGTGCACCTCTGCCAATGGATGTCTCTTCAGGTCCCTGGGATGAAGAATACACACTACAAAGCTTGGGGAGGCTCTGCCCAGGCAGGACCCTGAAAAAGTATCCAAAGGAGATCCAGAGGACTAAGTCATACTTAAAAATGAAGTGAAAGAGCCAAGTCTAAATGATGTCTTGTGGGTTGACCTTCCAAAAGTTTCGTTTAGAGTTGGGGAGCCTCAGGTTGCTCAGGCTGGTCTTGGAATAGCTGAGGCTGGCCTTGAACTCCTGGTCCTCCTACTTCTGCCTCCCAAGAGCCAGGAGGCATCCTCACCAAGTTTATTCACTTTGTGGAACAGTAGGGAGGAACTGGCCACCCAGGCATCTTATATCACTGCAATTCCAGTTTAATGAGGTGGGAGGTTGTGGGAGTCTCGAGAAGCGGGAGAGGGAGGTCAGAGCGCCCTGTGTGATCCTCTCCCTCTGAATTTGTGTATCTGATGGGTAGGACTGAGGGCAGAGGAGCTCTGAAAGTGTTCTCTGTTACTAGGAGGAGGACTAAAAGTGAGACAGTTCTACCCTTGTCCTGATGTGGGCAGGGGACAGGAAGAGTGGCCAGTGCAGGTGAAGGCGCAGACACACAGCACAGAGAGTTCTGATGCTATGCTGGGGAAGGGTGCTGGGCTAAGGGAGACTCAGGGCCGGGGACAGCTGGCTGCATCTCTACGACGTGAGGAGGAGCTCTCACGGCCAGAGAGCAAGAAAGGAAGGGCATTAGTTATGAATTTCTGGGAGGCTCGCTAGAGCAGCCCAGCACAGTTCAGCCCTTTCCCTCTCTCCTGGAATCTTGTCAAAAGTCACTGGGTCCGAGGCTGCAGCCTACACAGCTCTCATTAATCCCTGCCTCCCTTTGATTACACACACACACACACACACACACACACACACACACACACCCCTTTAGAATTCTTATAAAAGCAGGGTTGCATGTAGCCCAGAGTGACCTTGAACTTTCTATGTAGCCAAGGGTGACCTTGAACTGTTCATTTTACCTCTATCTCCCAAGTGCAGGATTTACAGGCATATTCTACTATGTCCCATCTATGCAGTTTTGAGGACCAAAGCCAAGGCTTTGTACATGCTAGGAAAGTACTCCCTCAACTGAGCTGCATCCCTAGCCTGCCTATTTAAAAAATTTTAAGTTTGGAGTTTTTACTTTTGTGTATGCATCTGTATGTATATGAAATGTATGTATAATTGCTTTAAGACTGGAAGAGGGCCCAGATCCTTGGGATCTGGAGTTACAGGCAGTTCTGACTCCCAGTGAAGGGGCTGGGAACTAAACTAGTGTCATTGGAAGATCAGTAAGTGCTCTTCACCCCTGAATCATTTCTCCAGTGCCTGCTTCTCTTTTTGAAATTTAAATGAAAAATGTTTGAAATCTTATTTATTTATGTCCATCTGTATGTATTTGTACATTCCTGTGGGTGTCTGAGGCCAGCAGGAGGCAATAGGCCCTCTGTAGCAGTTGTGGGCTGCCTGACCTGGGTGCTGGGGTCTGGACTCTGGTCCTCTACGAGAGCAGTGAGTGCTCTTAGGCACTGAACCACCTCTCCAGTACCTGTTGCTGTTGTTTGAGGTCTCCGTCTGGCCTAGGATGCCCTCACACTGGCAGTAATCCTCCTGCTTTGTCCCTGGACACCTGGGGGTACAGGTGTGTGCCACCATGCCTGCCTTTCTGTGTATTATTATTATTATTATTATTATTATTATTATTATTACTAATTTTCTAGAGCTGAGGACCGAACTCAGGGCCTTGTGCTTGCTAGGCAAGTGCTCTACCGCTGAGCTAAATCCCCAACCCTGTACTATTATTTTTTAAGAATCTCCCCATGTGATTATTGATAGTGAGTCTTTTTATATCAAAGTTTCCTAGTTTGAGTGGTCAACTCAGGGACTTCCCTGACAGCCTGTGCTTGTATGGCCACATTCACATGACCTTGTATGGCACCATCTGGACCCAGGACAGCAGTGAGAACTGGTTCTTGCTTGTGAGCCCTGTGCTCTTCAGGTGCTCACCAAAGCCAATGCAGGAGGAAGAAAGGTGGGTTGAAAGTTGGGCCTTGAGCTCAGGCATCCAGAACCAGACCCCTGCTCCCCTCACAGCAGACATGGCTCCCAGCACACCCACTGCCTCCAAGAAGCCAGAAAAGGACTCCTTCAAACTGTTTGAAGCAGCTGATGGTGCCCCTCCACCCCTATCCCACTGTGGGCTTTCTTTTTTCCTCTTTAGGTTCTTATGGTTCATCCTGACTTCTGGAAGCAGTACCACAGGAATAAAAAGATGCTGAGTTTGGAGGTGATGGGCCTACCAGGTACTCAGACTCAGGGCAGACCAGCCTTGGAGACAGGCATTCTGGCCTCTTTTTGACCTGAAGGGGCTCCTCTGAGCTTTGGCTTCCACAGGCATCCAAGGAAGAGGGTGTTGAGCGACCTCTGTCTACAAACCCTGGAAAAGCTGCCCCTGTAGGATGCTGAGGGAAGCATTCCACAGGGTGGGGTGAGGTTGGGAAGGAGGGGTTCAGAAGGTGGCCATGTGCATGAGCACAGCAATATTAAGTGCCCTACTCACTTCCCTCAGCCTAGGAAAGGCCGTGCTTGTAAATTAGGGCCAAGCATCTGCCAGGCTGACATAATGAAGATGGAGATGGGCTTCGGTGGGAGGCAGTGTCTGCAGAGGTCACAGCCTGAATGGAAGCAAGGCAGAGCTGCAGAGAAGCAAGGGATTCTGGGGGACAGTGCCAGCCTGGGCTAGGAAGAGAGAGACCTGCTCGGCAGCATTCTCCAATGCACAAGAAGGACTCACCTGATATTTTGATCCAAGGATTCAAGTGACCCGGAAAGAGGGGTGCTTAGATTCAAACTCAGTCCTCAGGCTCAAGCCAGGCCCTCACTGGCTCTCACTCCAGCTCTGAGGGCATGGGGAAGCTCAGGGTCACTGACACAAGAGGCTTCTCCCAGAGAAGTTTGTGAATGGATGGCAATTTTAAATTGCTTATGGGTCACAGCAGCCTGGGAAGTCTGCCTGTGTCTCCAAGTGTGCAGTGGGTTCATGTCTACCACACTCTCAGTTACAACCACACTTTCCCTCTCTCCCCTGCTCACTGCCCTACCTGCTCTGTAAGGGACATCCCAGAGAAAGCTTCTTCTCTGTCACTCTGTCCCTGGTGTCCCTATCCTCTGGACCTCTGCCCACCTCTCATTTTTAGCACTTCTATGGACTGAGTGGTTGCTATCAGGGAGTCAAGGTGGCTCATTCCTGGAGTCTTAGCACTAAGGAGGCTCAGACCGGAGGGTCTTAAGTCCAAGGCCAGTTTTGGCTACAAAGCAAGACCCTGTATCAAAACCAACCAAAGGAAACACAAACCAGTGGTTTATGGGTTATAGCTCAGTGGTACAGTAATTGCCCAGCATGTGCAAGGATCTGGATTTAACCCTCTAGCACTGAAAAACCAAAACAGAATAAACTCCAATTCAGCTCAAATGCTACTTCATCTACAAAGTCCTTTAAGGCTGGGTCAGGGCCTCTGGGTCATTAGCCTCCTTAGGACTGGCAGAGCTGTATTCAGTATAGGCGAAATGTGTGGCTAGATCTGTCGAGGAGGAAGGCTGGGGATGTGGGCTGGCAGATCACTACCTCATAGCAGACCAGAGCTGGCTTCTGATGGAGTCCATAAAAGACATAAAGGCAAAATCTTGCCTCATATATAGTAGATCTTAATTGATCTTCCAAATATCTGCTGCTATTTCATGACTCAGGGAATCTAAGTTCTTAGGGCTTAGTAGATATCCAAAGTGGTACTACCGCAGAAGGTTCCTTTGTTTGCTGACAATGAGCCGCAGTCAACAGCACATTTTATTTGCTAGGGTTGACTGCAGTCATCAGAGGGCACACTTTTAGCACTGAGGTGATCTGTTGAGAGGTGGTTTCCTAACCCACATAAGAACATCACTATTCTTTTCTAGAGGATGCTTAGGGCACACACTGAAGGTCACTGACAGATGTTCATGGAAAATGGCTGGGGGAACAGATATAGCATCCACTAGGGGAAGGCAAGGAGACTGTGCACCGTGTCCCACTAAAGACAATGGAGGCTTCCTGTGGCACTTGGATCGCCTTTTCAATGTTTAGAAGCCACACATTCTAGAAACATGTGGCTCTAAACTTCTAAAATATATGCTGGAGCTCTAGATTCCTGCCTCATGGTTTTAGGGCTTGGAGATCATAAGTAAACTATTCTAGAAATACTGAAGTATGAGCCCCTTCCTCCACCTTCCTCCAGCCTGGGGCCTACCCGCCTCCCAAATCGACCTTTATTAAGGGGGTCACTTTGCTCTACTCTCTCCAGGCTGCAGTTCCTCTGCCTTTTGCACACCCAGTGCTCGGTCGGGTTCAACTCCTCTAGCTAAAATGAAATAGCCGGACACAGGAGGTGCTAGCAAGCAGATGGACCTGGAGCAGCCAATGGCCCCCTCAGACAATTTTGTCCCAGTAAACTGCCTCCCCTCTATAGCTAGTCTCCTTCCCTAGAGGCTCATCTGAGGCGAGGTCAGTCAGTCTAAACATATTTCCTTGCAGACCCCACCCCAAACAAGGGATAGGGAGTGTAAAGGAAGCCTAGAATCCCATGCTGGCAGTGGATAAGCCCATTTGAGACCATCAAAAAGCAGGCTGTTCGAGAGAGTGGTGGAAAGCCCCTCCATGTGTTTAGCCTCAATCTTGCTCTGTGTGTTCACAGCCCATTTCTTTCCCCACATCCCCAGAGAGCACATAAAGGCCATTGCCCCAAATGCCCTCGTCACCTCTCGCTCCCACCAGCGCCCCAAGGTCAGTAGGAAAAACACAGCACCACTTACAAGCGCAGAGAGTATCGGAGATTATTGCAGACTTTAGAAAACAGCCCAAGGGAGGTCCAGATTTCTCAGTTGAGGGTGGGAAGTCGGGCCTCAAGCCAATACACAGAGGAGGAAAACTTCCTGTGCAGGCCTGCGGGGCCTGCCATTCTGCCTGATATAGGGTGAGAGGCAGGGAGGCAGTCCCTTCTCACTCACCATTGTGCTTTGGGATCATGCAGAAGGCAGGGCGCTGAGGCCATGACCTTGAGCAGGAAGGCCTTCGACTGAGACAAGAGGTCAGACTCTGTCCTCCTCCAGAAGGCATGAGAGGTGGTAGCAAGGAGTTCCCAGGGGAGGACCACATGGGTGGGAGAGAACACAGATGAATGGGATGGGCAGCGGTTCCCAGCCTCTCCCAGATGGACCAGCAACCCCGGTTTGGAGGCCCTGCGCACCTCACATGCTCTCTTTCTCACTAGGGTCTGCCTACAGGATGGGAGAACGCCTCCTCCGAGGGCAGTGGGTAGCTAGCACTCCACCATGGGGAGATTCCTCTCTGGACCCTGACCCGTGAATGGCAGGGGCAGGTAAAAGTGCCAGTGGTGGGTGTCCAGGGAACTGAGAGCCTAGGACTTGGGCCAGGGCCTGAAAGTGACTGAGGTGAAGAGCTGAGTTTGAGACTGAGGACAAAGACTGAGCGTTGGGACATCAGAGCCCCGTGGAAAGGCTCTGGATGGATTCTATACCAAGGCTTGAGAGAGACGGGGCTGGGAGCTGAGACCCAGCCAGGGCCAAGGAATGGAGGAGCCTGAACCAGGATAGGAAGCACGTCAGATTAGGAGCGGCCACTTAAGCCACAGAGCCTCCGGATGTGGCTTACCAGATGGAGGGCTCAGAATTTTGGGGTGGGACAAAAGGTTCAAACTCCACAAAAACCTTCCGATAAGACCAGAAGGGATATAGACCCCCTGAGCTATGAGAAAGGGACTGAGGGCTCCTAACTGGGGCCAGGGATCAGTGCAGTCTGGCCAAGTGTCTGGCTCAAAGCATGTAGAGTGGTGGAGAAAGTGCTAGAGATTTCAAAATGGAAGAGCAGGGTCTTTGGGTAAGCCGAGATAGGGAGAAGGGATTTCAGTGGTCCGGGAAGGATGAACAGGAAGGATTCGTTTCTGGAAACAGATGGGGGCATCTCTGGGTTTTTGACCTGGAAGCTCTTGGGCCAGGGGAAAAGAGTACACTTTGGAGCTTCGGGATGGGAGAGCTGCTAGGATTGATCCAAAGGTCTCGGAGATCCAAACTCATTGGTGTGTCATCTCCAGGGCTCAGGCCAGGCAGGGGAAGGCTGGGTGGCCCCAGTAAAGTCATCAGCTGACAGGGGCAGCCTCCCATTAGGGAGGTGAGGCTCAAAGACCCGAGCCAGGGGAAGTGGCCCGGGAGCCGGCGGGGGCAGCCGGAGCGGGCGCGCGGCGCGGGTCTGCATCCTGCTCGTAGCGATAGTGGTAGCCCTCCATCTGGTCCCTGCAGGCCTCGCGCAAGTTGCGCATCCAGCGCTGGATGCCACGGCGGTTTAGATAGAGCACCATGAGGAAGATGAGGCCGATGAGCGCCAGCACCAGCCCGAAGAAGACGTAAGAGGCTTCTAGCTCCGGGCCGGCGACGTCCACCTCTTCCCCGCGCTCGTTAGCATCGTCGTCGGTGCAGCCCAGTCGCGCCTCATCCAGGTCCATCAGAGGCCTATCCAAGAGCGCGCGCGGGGAGGCACAGCGCAGGCGGCGCGCGTCGGGCACGCGCTCGGTGGCATTGTGTAGCCAGGCCAGCAGGGGGCGCGAGGTGCACCCGCAGCTCATGGGGTTGTCCGCCAGCAGCAGGCGCGGCCGGGACAGGTCGCCATCGCGCTCGAGCGCGCGCAGCTCGTCGGGGCCCAGGCCGGCCAGCGCATTGACACGCGCGTCCAACTGCTCCAGGCGAGGCAGGCGCAGCGCGGCAGGCGGCAGGCGACTCAGCGCGTTGCCCGCCAAGCCCAGCAGGCGCAGCTCGGCCAGTGGGGCAAGCGCGGCGTCCAGGGCATCCAGCATCCCGGGGCCGCCCCGTGCCAGAGCGTGATTGAGCTGCAGCGAGCGTAGCGCGGCCAGCCCGCGGAAGGCACGGGCGCCCAGGGCGCGAAGCGGGTTGTGGCTCAGGTCGAGCGCCGCCAGGCTGGGCAGCCCGTCGAAGGCTCCGTCCTCCACCACCTCGATGTTGTTGTGCGTGAGGCGCAGCGCGGTGAGGAACGGCAGGCGCACGCCGTCCGTCTCCTCCTCGTCCCCTCCCGCGAAGGCGGCCGCGCGCAGCACGGTCAGGTTGGCGCCCACGATGGTGAGGTTGCGCGCGTCGGGTGGCACGTCCCGCGGCGGCTGCCGGAGCTCCGCGCCCGACGCGCAGCGCAACAGCAGCCGAGGGCTACCGAAGCAGTAGCACTGGAAGGGACAGGGCGCGGCGGGCCGGCTCAGCGCCGCCGCCACGAGCAGCAGCCCTGGCAACGGGCTCCAGAGCCCCTGCTGTCCCGCGCGCGGGGCCATCGCGGCCGTCCCCGCATCCAGCCCCTGGCCCGCCGCGCTCACCAGTGAGTTGGGAGCGCTTGGTGATGATGGGGTGGGGGTGGTACGGGAAGGTGGGGGTAGGCTAGACCTTGACCCGGAGCGGCTGGCAGTCTCGATCGGTTTCTTCTGCCTGGAAAGTCCGAGCAGCCTTCACTTTGCTGAGTAGGGGGGCAACAGGGGTAAGGCAGGAGCCCCCCACCCCCGGTGCCCTGGTCGCCCTGCGCTCCGGCCTCCGACTTCCGCGGCCGTTCTGGGCTCCGAGCCGAGTGGGCAGGGTTTGCCTCCCCCTCCCCGCCTCCCGGCCGCCTCCTCCGCCCCCAGCGGAGTCTCCGCACCTCCTCGCCGAGGGAGGCGGGGTGGGAGGCTCCGCAGCAGCAAGCTTTGGGCCGCTGCGCTCTCTTGCTCCCCTGCTCTCTAGTTGCCGAGCTGCTGAGAAGTTTGGCTCCCCAAGCTCTGACTTGCTTCTTTCCCCACCCCCTACGTTTAGGCAGGTTCTTTCCTCCCCCCTCCGTGGCACATGTGGGGCGGGGCTCGCAGGGCTGACCTCGCCGGTGGGTCTGTGCACCCCGCGAAGGTGGGAGAGGAGTTTAGAGCTGCTGCTGCTAGAAGAGAGGGGTGGGGTGGGCTGAGAAAGTTACTCTTCTTGTAGTCAAGGAAAGGGGCTGTGCTAAGGGCGAGAGCCTGGAAAATACCTAGCCTTGGCTGCCTTTCTGCGATCTCAGTTCCGTTAGGCGCGGCCGGTTCTCCACCTCTGCAGGTTGTGTGCGTCAGTCTTTTGTCGACCCTGTCCCATGCCCGAGGGAAGTCTGCAGTACCCCCTGTTCCCGAACCTCTCATGCCCCTAACTCAGGCTGTGCTGCTTCGGCTAGGACCTCTCCCATTGGTTCCTCCCGTCAGGTTGGACCCCCTTCCCCCAGGCTCAGGGACCCTGGCCTCTGATTCTCCTCTGCTTTCCCACCCTTCCCCAGCACCTGAGCACTCCTAAGATATGATGGGTCAGCTTTGCCCTGCTAAACTCCCCTGCCAGTCAGTATTGAGTGGGGTGCAGGTTAGGGGAGAGGGCTCCAGAAGCAGGGAAATCAGGAACTGAATATGCAGTGCGGGGTGTGGGTGTGGTAGGCTCCAGGGCTGAGGTGGGGGCTGAGCTGCTAATAGGCTTGTTTTGTTCTAGATTTTTACTTAGTTACTTTTTTTTTTTTTTCCTCTCTCTCTCTCCAGAACTGGGAAGCTCAAGACCTGATTTAAAGAGACAGACTCCAGAGAAGGGAGCATTCCTGGTCTTGGCATGAATTATTCAGGTTGGAGAAGCTGACATTTGATCTTCAGGCCATTCGAGCATCTTACTTGGCAGAGCTGGTTGGGATGGAGGCTCCCCTCCTCCCTACAAGAATCAGTCGCTGTCTCTCAGGAATTGGGGACAGTTGGTTGACTTCTTCCCTGAAGCTGTATTTAACAGGTCGGCCAGCAGGTGAACCCACTTTAGAGGCTCACCCTTCGGTGGCCTGGGTCTCAAGCAAACATCAAAAGGGCCAGGCTGGTGATGCTGGAGGTCCCCCAGCTCTTATTGACCCAGTCCTCTCTCCCTGTCTCCATGGTAGCTCTCCCATTTACATTTAGAGTTGGGCATGTCTGTATACATGGTGATATGAGTTTATACATACATATATGCCTCTGCACAGAAAGGCAAGTTTTACACACACAGACTTACACGTGTCCATGTGTGGTGTCACAAATTCGTTCTTACTAGGATGTGTGTGTGTGTGCATGGGAGACTTGTACAACTTGCACACAGCAGGTTCAAACAGATTCGTCTTACACAAAGACATGCAGGCTCATTGGTGCCTATTCATGTCGGAATATAGCTTTGAGTGCAACCTGGTATATGTCCACAGATTCAGAAGTACACCTAAGTGCTTGAGTGCGCATTTACTGGGCCAGAGCAGGTTCGCAGCCTCAGAGGAGCAGTTTGCAGACTTGTGTGCAAGGGCAAACGTGCAGATGGAGCCCTAGACTGTGGTCTTGGTCTTTGGAGACCACAGGTCCCTTTTCTCACATGGCATATGTGCTCAGACACGAGTGGCCGGAATTGTCTGCTTCCCTGGCCTGACTGCACGGAGAACTTCCGCCTCCAGCTCCTAAGGAACTGTAGACCACTGCCAAGGCCAGTGCTTCCTCTCAAGTTTTCGTGGTGGCTGACTTCTGATTGCTGCTCACTGATCCCCCTGTAAGGGAAAGGGGCTATAGGGCAGAAGGCAGCCTTCATTAATTGGTGCTAAACCCCTCAGCTGAGGTAGAGAAGCCACAGAGAACCTACAATCATTGGGCAGGGGGACCCATGCTCTTTGTGTTATGGGAATGAGGAAATTGCTGTGTTCTCTGGAAGAAGAGCCCTCTCTCAGGGAGTTGTCAGTGTGTTATGTACAGTGGGTGTTTTAATAAATGCATAAACATTTGGGGCTGAAGTTGTTTGTTTCCTGATTCAGTCAATGCAAGTATCTGATTCCTGACTGTTTATCTCCTTTGTGATAGTCTCCTCTGGCTGTGTTTGCTGTCTTCTCCTGGAACGTCATTTAGTGTCAGAACTCTCTTGGGCTTTAAAACTGTGGACTCCAGACCAGTCTGATCTCTGTGTTGTCAGGACACAGCTCAGGGCTCATCAGGGAGAAGGAGCAAGGGAGTGAACCTCCATTGAAAGTCTCTGGTCTCTGGCTTGAGGCCAGGTAGGTGAGGATCTGCCATCTATAAGTGTACCAGGAGACCCTCACCTGGAGGGCTGCGTGCGCCCCTCCCACCCACACCAGGTCAGGAGCTCAGGTTTCCACAGCTCTTTTGCCATAACAGTCCTCTGTGCCCAGGGTCCCCTCTTAGCAGTGTGACTGGGAACCTGTGGGTGGTGAGCTGGCCCTCTCAAAGTTCCATGAGCTAAGGGCAAGGCAGGTATGGTGTCACATCTACGCAGAGTAACTAGCAGCTGTGCACCTGGACCAGGCCTCAGGGTTTTGTTGGTTTGTTTGTTTCTGTTTTGAGACGGTCTCACCATGTAGCTACAGCTGGCCTTACTATGCAGACCAGATTGGCCATCAACTCACAAAGATCTGCTTGTCTCTGCCTCTCAAGTGCTAGGATTAAAGGAGATTATCATCCTGCTTAGTTTGGGCCTCTGTTCTTGAGTTCTTATTCCCCTAGATCTCAGGATTTCCCTCTGAGCTTTGCAAGGAGGTGTCCCCTCCTGTGTTCAGGTTCCTTCACTCTGGCCTTTTTTTCTCTTTGAAAAGACCCTGCTTCTTCTATGCTCCAGTGCACCTGGAGCACAGGAAGGTCCGTGACTTCCCCAGGGTCACCCAACAGCATCCCCTTACTCAGCAGGCACCATCTCCTTATGCCCTTAGAGATGTTGAAGATCACTCAAATTCTTGGGCAAGCCTCTGTGTTTCTATACCTCAGTTTCCCTATCTGACAAAAAGAAAGAAATATGTATATGGGCAAAGGGCCTCTTAGTCCTAGACTATTTATTCATTCATTCATTTATTTATTTATTTATTTATTTATTTATTTAGTTTTTTTGAGACAGGGTTTCTCTGTGTAGCCTTGTGCCTTTCCTGGAACTCACTTTGGAGACCAGGCTGGCCTCGAACTCACAGAGATCCTCTTGGCTCTGCCTCCCGAGTGCTGGGATTAAAGGCGTGCGCCACCACTGCCCGGCTAGTCCTAGACTCTTTAGATGTTTAGGCATGGAAATAGTATATAACTCATTCATATCTGTGCCTCCACCTTCATATGTGGCCTTGAACTTGGCTCCATGGCAGTTAAGGCCTTAACTTGCTTAGTCATACAGTGAAAGCAACTATAAATGTGTGTGTGTGTGTGTGTGTGTGTCCGTCCCTTTCAGGTGTGTGTCTACCTTTCTCTATGGCAGATGGAGGTGCATCCCAGCAGCCTGGCATGACAGGAGACACGGCTCCTCTCTTTGCGGTCTCTGTCCTGCCCTGGCTGGGGGAGGGGGAACTTCTCTGTGGGCTTCCCTCTTCCGTCACTTGTCACAGCCTCCCTCCTCCCACACTGCCTTGAGACACAGGAAAATCCATAGGCCCGAGATTCATTTTCTCCGTTGAGTCAGCAGAGGCCATACTCTGCTTGGGAAGGGCGGGCAATTGGCTTTTTAAATAACTCTCTGATATTTAATACTCTGCTCCACTCTGTGTCCTGCCCCCAAGGAAAGGCTAACATAAATGAGTGGGCTGAGTCCCTGGGACGTGTAAGTGCTCTTGTTCCCACCTCCCTTCTCCACCCACGCACCACTGACAAAGATGTTCCCTTACTGCCCTGCACTCAGTTTGATGGCTTACAAAGGTGCTTCAGGCTGGACTTGAGATCCCATTTAGAGTCAGCAACTTACATTTAGCCAAGGGCAGGGAGCCCAACGCTTTTGGTTTTGGTCTCCTGCTGGGGTGTGACTGAGCAGGCCACAGTCTTTCCCTGGGTTTTTCCTCACCGGTGCTACAAGGTGGTTTGGTTAGTGGTTGCCACTGGTCCCTCTGTAGCAGTGGACTGTCATGGTTTGCTGTGCTCTTCCAGGCCTCCTTCCCTTGTAGAGACAGCATGCTTCGCCATCACTCCTCTGGGAAAAGCCAAGGGGCACAGCTACTGACTGTCAAGCACAGCCACCAGCTGGCCCAAGAGACCATTGAGTCAGACGTGGACAGGAGGGAGAGAGGAAGGAGCAGGGTTGCGTCCCTTCTTCCCTCCCCTGCTCTCCTCTCTTTATTTTTGCAGATGAAAGTAGGGGCCAAGAGCAAGAGCCCATTTAAATCTTGGTTCCCTTGAAACTCAGGGAAGGTCTCAGCAGCTGTGGGTGCAGTTGGAGGAGCTGGGAACAAGCCCCTCTTCCTGAGCTGCACAGAGCCCAGGCTCGCAGTAATGGCCCTTGTTGATCTCCTGTATCACTCAGAAAACAGGGCTCCATAACTGTTGGCTGTGGGAGAACATTGGCTGGGGTAGAGGCATGTTTAGTGCCTGGGAGTGTGGCTCAGTGGTAGAGCACTTGCCTAACATACATGAGGCCCTGGGGTTCCACTTTCAACACTGCAAAAAGCCACAAATAAAAAAAAATCCATGTTTGGAGTACCAGCATTTGTGTGCACATACCCTCCCTATACCTACACATAATTGTTTTTGAAGTCATGACCCAGAAACTACATTCCAGGTTTTCTAATTCCAAGCATGCTGCTGGTGCCATTTACCTAATCCAGACATGGAGCTGGGGCTGAGATCTAGGCAGGCCCTTCCTTTGCATGACTTCCTTAGCCTCCTCTTGGGCTCCTGTGCTCTTCCTCAGCTGTATAGTCTTCCACTCTCAGAGTCACAGAGTCCTGACATCAAAACATTGAATTCTAAGAATCACAGCCCTGGGGAACCATAGAGCCACAGTGTCTGCGAAGCACAGCATAGACTTTTGTGGTGTTGGTAATAGGAATGGTGGGGAATTAACCGCAGCACAGCTGTGGGAGGCCATCCCAGTGTTCCTGAATGCATCCTACCACTCTGATCTATACTATCACGCTGAGCTTCTCACACTGACTTTGGTTTGACCACATGACTTCTTTGGAGTAATGGCACATCAGCAAGTGCGGTGTAAGCAGGAGGTTTGTGAGTGCTTAGACTTCGGGGCCACCTTTTTAGCTTCCCTGGAATTGCTATGGGTAGACTCGAGGATGGAGCAAGAGTGAGCCATCTCAACTCAATCTCCTGAGACCAACCAGATCCTAGATGACGTGTGGGCCCAACTGCAGTAGTGCTATCCAGTAGTTAACTCACAGAGTTGTGAACCACCCCTGAGTGGTGGTTGTAAGCTACTGAACCTTAGAGCAATATGTTACACAGCAGAGAGTACGGGATGCAGAGTCTGAGAATCAGAAGCACCGAATCCCAGGCACATTGCATACGCTCCCTACAATGCCAGCATCAGAGTTGGGGGACCAGAAGTTGGAAGCACTAATGTAGAGCTTAGTAGAAGGACCTCCCCCCCCCCCAGCACATCTTCCTTAACTTCTACCCATTGCTGCCTTGTCCCTTCACTCATGGAACAGTTGGCCCACTGTCCTTCCAGCACGGAGACCTCCCCACCCTCATGCTCCCTTATTCTTCAATATTCTGTTCCTTCTGTCACAGTCTTGTTTCTCCATCCCCTGAATCCTCCATCCCTAGGAAGCTTTCCCGTTTTGATTTTTTCGTTCTGGTCTTAAGAGCTCGAAGTGGGGCTTTCTGAAACTGACCTAGACAAAGAACAGCCACCACCTCACAAAGAGATCCTTACCCTGTAGGGCGCTGTCCTGGGGCTACCAGTGAAGGCCCTTGATCTGTCCATGGTGCTGAATTCCTTCATGCCAATTATTGCTCTGTCTCTGTTGTGTGTGTACATGCATATGATAGGTACAGTGTGTGTGTGTGTGTGTGTGTGTGTGTGTGTGTGTGTGTGTGTGTGTGTGTGTGTGTGTGTGTGTGTGTGTGTGTGTGTGTGTGTGTGTGTGTGTGTGTGTGTGTACATGGAGGTCATAGGTTAATGACAGGTAGCCCTAGGAATCCACCTGTTTCTATTTCCCCAGTATTGGGTTTACAAGCATAGACGACTGTGCCCAGTTCTGTTTGTATGCTTAAATGTGAATTTTGCAGCCGGAAGGGATGACTCAGAGGTTTAAGAGCTTGTGCTACTCTTGCAGAGGACCAGAGTTCAGTTCCCAGCACCCATGTCTAACAACTCACAACTGCTTGTAACTCCAGTTCCAGCGGTTCTAATGCTTCCTTGGGCACCTGCACTCAGGAGCACGTGTGCGTGCTCTCCCTCTCCCTCTCCCTCCCCATCTCTCTTTCCCTCTCTCTTTCCCTTTCTCTCCCCCTCTCTCTCCCTCCCCATCTCTCTCTCCCTCTCTCTCCCCCTCTCTCTTTTACACACACACACACACACACACACACACACACACACACACACACATCTAGATTCTACATATGAGAAATAATCATGTGATACTTGTCTATCTGAGTCTGGCTTATTTCACTTAACTGATCTCCAATTCCATCCATTTTTCTGTGAATGTCATAACTGACTCTTCTCTGTAGCTGAGTAAATGTCACTGTGTGTGTGTGTGTGTGTGTGTGTGTGTGTGTGTGTGTGTGTGTGTTCTTTATCAACTCATGTGATGATGGACATCTAGGCTAGTTCCATTCCTTGGCTGTTGTGAATGGCATGTCAGCAAGCATGAACGTGCTAATGTATCTGTGATATTCTGATTAGAGTCCTCTGGGTAAATCCCTAGGGCTGTTATAATTCTATCACATTAGTTCTTCTTCTGGGTTTTGGAGGAAGCCCCATACTTACTTCCATAGTGACGGTACCAGTTTACATCCCCACTCATGGCAGATGAGCATTCCTCTCCTCACATCCTCACCACCGTTCCCTGTCATTTGTTTTCCTAATGATTGCCCTCAAATGGAGCTACTCCTCATGGTGGGGATCCTACCATTGCTTAGTGTTCTCCCCAGACTTCTTAGATCACTGGCCTGGACTGCTCAGTGCAAAATAATGGTGGTGATGGGGATGGATAATAAAGACTCTGTCCCATTGTATGTATTGTAATTACCAGAACAGCCTCTTGAATGCTATAGTAGAGAAGTTCACTCTTTTCTCTTGCAAGGAAGTCCAGAAGGAGGAGTCTAGAGTCTAATTAGCCACTTGCCTTCAGAAGGAACCCACACTTCTTCCAGCCTTCCAGTCTGTCCTGCCTGGGATGCAGTTCTTACTCATGTTGTCCAAATGGCTGCAGAAGCAGTAGCCAACACTTCAGACAACAGATGGAGAAAAAATGTAAATAAAGCCTCTCCTTGTTTTATGAGCACCCCCTGAATTTAATCCAACACACTCCCTTACAAGATATGTCTGGTTATCATCAATGAGTTGGAGAAATAGAACATTGTGATCCTTGCTGGTGAGAAATCAAAAGAAGTAGCTATTGAAAAGCATCTATAAAGTGTCTGATGTTCACAATGAAATAATCGTGTTGATGTTGACCATGATTATGGTATAATCGTTGTAGTGTTGATAGCAATGCCAATGGGGAGGGGAAAAATGACAGTTGATGATGGTTCTGGTGATAAAGATGGTAGTGATGAAGGAGATATGTGTGGAGATTAAGGAAATTAAGCTGGGTGTTGACATAAGCTCCGGTCTAAGTTAAGCATAAGCCTTTGGAGAATGGGAAATGGACTCAATATGACTCCAATGTCTATGGCCTTAGGGCCTGCTTCTGTCACCAAGTGTAATTTCTGGCACCACCCCCCAGTGCCTTTGCAGTTCACCAGCACAGCCCTCTCTCCTTCTTGCGCACAACAAGAGTGTGATCCAGACACCCCTATTCAGGCTGCAGTTACCCAGGAACAGAGAGGTGAAGCAGAAGCAGCAACATTGGAGTTACATTTATTAGATAATAAACACAGATGGAATTTGCTGTTATGGATAAGGAAAACTTTACTGTGAAATGCAGAGAAATACACGGGCTCCTCAGAAGTAGAGGTAAATCATTACAAAGGCAGATGAGCAGAAAGAGTTCCAGGCACAGATAGAAATAAGCCATTGTCACAAACCCACAGGCCTAGACATGCTTGTTGTGAAAGAACGTCCATGGCAAGCTTGTTCCCAAGGGAGGCTGGCTACCCAGCCATCTTATTCCAAAGGACAGCTTTCATGTGACCTCCTGGGTCCCACACTGGAAACAGAAATGACAGCTATGGAGTTCTCTGGGGTCAGAGGTCATCCTTCTCTGACCTTGGGTGGCCCTACATGGATACTGTAGCTATGCACTGTGGCCTGCACCAGGCTCTGTGGATGAAGGTGACCAAGAGAGCAGGTGTGTCCTCTAGGAAGTCACCCCCTCAGAGGCCCGAGGACACATCTGGAAGCCATTAGTAGCAGCTCTGGCTCCAGGTGAGAAGGCTTGCTGGGAACATGTGGCGGTCTCCCCACTCACTGGCAGTGGTGCATGAGGACACCTTGGTTTAGAGCAACTCCCTCACCCAGGAATGCAGAGCCCAGTGCAGGCCCTGAGCTCCCTCTTGTTGAATCTAGTTCTTCCCAAACCTTTGAGACAAAATCTCTCAACCTTTCCAGTGACAACCCTCTTTAGGAAGCCTTCCACTGGCCCTGGTTTCTCTTTCTCAGCTTAGGCTCTGAGTTTAGTGAGCCAGCCTGACCTATTACCCTTCCCATGGGCCCATGCTCCCTTACAAGTGGTAGCCTTGTCCGGGTCCAGACACCTCAGTACTCCTGGATACTTTGGATCTTTGTGAGTGTGTGTCTCAGTACTTCTGGGTGTTGCTGATCTTTGTGAGTGTGTGTCTCAGTACTCCTGGGTACTGCTGATCTTTGTGAGTGTGTGTCTCAGTACTCCTGGGTACTACTGATCTTTGTGAGTGTGTGTCTCAGTACTCCTGAATACTACTGATCTTTGTGAGTGTGTGTCTCAGTACTCCTGGATACTGCTGATCTTTGTTAGTGTGTGTCTCAGTACTCCTGGATACTGCTGATCTTTGTCAGTGTGTGTCTCAGTACTCCTGGATACTGCTGATCTTTGTCAGTGTGTGTCTCAGTACTCCTGGGTACTGCTGATCTTTGTTCCCGTAACTCACAATCCTACTTTCCCCATCACTGGGTGGTTCATGATAGTTCCTCCTCTAACTCTCCTGCCTTGTGTTGGCCACCGTTCACCAAGATGCTCTACTGATTCTCATTGCCCTGTATATTCCTGGGCTTAGAACAGACACCTCAGGATGATGGGTGATAGAGAGCAGAAAAAAGAGCCCCCCTGTAGGGATAACCCCTTCTTCTGATAGTCTTCAGAATCCCCATGACACAGTGGGGCAAGCAGCTCTGCTCAGACTTCGCACAGGCCCTGGCCTGTTTTAGCTTGTCTCAGCCAACGCATTCCACCCCATTCTCAGAGGGCAGGGGAAGGAAAAGGCGCCAATTGGAAGTTCAGAAAAGGAAAGGCTAAAAAGGAGCCCACAATGGGCACTAATTAGCCACTGTGAGAGAGGAAAAGGAGGTCAGGGGGCTGAGGATCCTTTGAAAAGAAAGCATTTGGCAGGCAGAGCTCGGCTGCTCCTCACCCATCACAGGACCTGGCCCCCATGCCCACCTGATGTGGGCTTCTGGGGTCCAGCTGAATCAGGGCTCCACAGCTACCCACAGATGCTGCTGGATCTTCAGAGGAGGAGGCAGCTGGCTGAGCAAAAGAAGTGGGGGAGAGGATGGTCAAGGAAGGAGGGAGGGCAGGCTGACTTCACTATGAATGCGTTCATTGTGTGTGCTCTGCACACTGCATGGAGAACACTGCATGGGATCGTATTTGCTTCTCCCAATGCCTCTAAAATGCAGATTGTGCCCAGGATTTTTAGATACAGAGATGGCCACTCAGATGAAGTGGTTGATTTAAGAGCAAGGGGTTTGAAAGGGGCCCAGCAGAGGGGAGGTGGGCTCAGAGTTGCAGCCTGCTTTAGTGTTAAGATAGGAACATTCGGAGGGCAGAGCTGTGGTCTGTAGCACTCTAGTATCCCCAGTGATCCCCTCAGGAAGGGTCAGGCATGTGATGAGGGCTGAGAAGGGCTATTGAACTTGGTGGGCAAGTGAGGCTGAGCCAGGAAGGGACACAGAGAGGGAAACAGATGGAGGGATGGTGGAAGTGCTCCAAGGCAGACGGAGAGATCTTTTCCAGGCCGTGGGAAGCCATGCAGTGGGTTCCAGGAGCCTACATCAGCGCCTGACTGAGCTACTGCCAGACACAGGATGGGGAAGGTGGGGCTGGGGAAGTAAACATGGAACAGATAATTTGTTTTCCTCTCTTTACCAAGTTCCCACCTTCCCAGATGGTTAAAATGAAGCAGAAACCAACTGAAGAAAGTTTAGCCCTTGCTGGCAACAAGGCAGCCCTGTGGGAGCTAGGCACATCATCAGCAGGCTAGATGCTCAGAGCCAAGCTATGATTCCAGGTTGGGTGGTGGACCCTGGGGAGCAGAGGGTACATTGGGCTTCAGGAAGGGCCACTGTAGTCACTATGACTCTCCACATACGCTGGATCTTCTGGCAGAGCAAAATGTCCTAACAAAGAAGTAAGAGATGGGGAAGTGGGCCCTTGGTTGTTCCTACCTGTGGGCACCCTGGACTAGCAATGTGGGGATAAGACAGACACTTTGAGGGACACACAGGTGAACAGAGCTGGCTTAGTCTTCACAACCACCACAGGCTGGGGATGGAGATCAGTTGGTGGAGTGCTTGCCTATGTACACAAAGCCTTGAGTTCTATTTCTAACAGAAAATGGGCGTGGTAGTGTATGCTTGTAATCCCAGCAGTCACAGAAGATTAAGAATTAAGAGTCATGGTGGACTGTGTAGGGAATTCAACGCCAGCCTCAGATGCCTGAGACTGGAAACAAATAAAACAAAACCCAAACCAAACCATCCAACACAATCCTGAAAGGTGTCAACCCCAGTTTAAAGATAAGACCCTTGTAATCCCAGCACACTGGAGGCAAAGGCAGGATCATGTTGAGTTTGAAGCCAGCCTGGGCTGTATTGTGAGACCCCATCAACAAAAACAAAACAAGTCAAGACAAAATAAAGATGAAGAAATGAGGTAGACAGATGCCACAAAGGCTCCGGGAAGCTGGGATCACACCTCCAGGCAGTTGACTCTAGGCTCTTCATCTTTATGATTACCCCAGAGTAACAGCAAGAAGCCCAGCTCTCCACACCCACCGGCAATTAGGGGCCCCTTGGTATTGTGGAAAATGCCAGTGAAGTGGGTCTGATTAGACTCATCAGCGCCCAGCATGGGACACGTATGCACTTAAGATGGATCACCATTATCCTTGGCTGAGATGTGGCGTGGGGATTTCTAATCACAAATTACTCCTGCTGGATTCCATTATGCTTCCTCCTGTGCTGGCTTTTTGTGTTCTCAATAATCATACAAAAATCTGAGAGCTGTGGTCAGCTAAGTTTATTTTCTAGGTCTTAAAAATAGGCAGCCAAGCTTTTACTAAGACACAATATCATCAAGTGAACGCCTGGCACAGTGTTATTAATACAAGGCAGCAACTTCGAATTTCGCCATTCCACACGTACAGTGACTCAGAGCAGAACAGACATTTATCACTCCCCCAAAGACTCGTTCATTTATAAAGTAGGTTTCCTAGCCAGGTGTGGCGGCACACACCTGCAATCCCAGAGGCAGAGACACTCAAATCTCTGAGTTCGAGGCCAGCCTGGTCTACAGAGTGAGCTCCAGAACAGCCAGGGCTACACAGAGAAACACTGCCTTGAAAAACAAACAATTAAGCAAACAAACAAAAAAGGAAGTAGATTTTTGTGGGGCAGGAGTTCACTCATGTTTTAACTTGTTTCCAGCCAACAGCTGTCTGTTGTGGGCAAGTAAGTCTGTGCTGACAGCATCCTTTCTGGGTGTGGCTTTTCACTGAAAATTCTCCAGATTTAATACCATTAACAAAGACTGAGAAAAATGAGGGATAAACTGGGCATGGTAGTACACGCTTGTGGTTTCGGTACTTGCGAGGTGGAGGCAAGAAGATCAAGGTTGGGCTGGAAGGATGAGTAAGATCATTTTCTGTGCAAGTGTGATGACCTGAGTTTGAACCCTCAGCACCATGTGAAAGTTGAGCATGGCTGTGCCTGCGTCTAACACTGACGTTGGGGAGTGGAGACAGGGCTCACTGGTGCCAGCCTAGCCAACAGAGGAACCTTGAGGCTCAGTTAGAGACCCTGTCTCAAGGGAATAAAGGGGTGAGTGCTAGAGAAAGGCATCACATGAGTACACATGGGTGCATACACAGGCGTATCTACACACACACACCACACTAGACACAGGCATATACTCCTCCAAGAAGTTTAAGGTTGTTTTTGGCAACACTGGAGTTTAGGGTTAGCCTGGGCTGCAAAAGACCTTGTCTCCTAAAAAGAAAAAGAAATCAAACCAGCTCTCCTCTCTCGTGATGGTGGACTCTTGATTTGCTAAAGGCATTTGTATCTCAAACACATCTTTTTATTTTGTTTTTCGAGACAAGGTTTCCCTGTGTAGCTTTGGAGCCTGTCCTGGAATTTAAGCTGTAGATCATACTGGCCTCAAACTCTCAGAGATCCGCCTGCCTTTGCCTCACAAGTGCTGGGATTAAAAGCATGGGCCACCACATCCAGCTCTGACAAGGTCTTTTGATGGGAGTCTGGATGCTGGACCCGACAATGATGCTTGAGGCTACCATGCTGCTTGGACAGTGTCAAGAGTAGATTGGTGAGTCCATGTCAGCTCAACAGAGAACCAGTGGCCTAGGCCCCTATGCTCTTCCATTCAATCGAATGTATTTTGAGGGATTTGGATAAGGTGGGTGGATCTCTGTGAGTTCAAGACAAGCCAGAGTGACATAGTGAGACCTCCTTTTTGTGTTTGTGTTTTTGAATCCAGGTTTGTCACATCCTTGGGTAGATTCTTCATGGTAAGTTCTGGACATAGGCAGCAGCATGCAATACAATTTGTACTAAAAGAAAACAACAATTAAAAAAAGCATGTGTCAATACTATGATTCCTGAATTAGTAGGAAAGCCTTTCCTGACCTCTTTTCTGAGCTTGTCCTGGAACCAAGCTTGGGGTGCTAACATGGAAACTCCTGTTAGCACCCTGAGGCAAGTTGAGCCCCTGATATGAGAGAAGAGCCCCTACCCCACACTGCAACAGGTGAATAGGACAGCCCTGGGGGCACAGAATGCTGTAGGGGACCCTGGAGCCTGCACAAGAAGCAGCCCCTGGCCTGAGCACCCAGGCCTGTGGGCTTGGCTAGGAGTCCAGGCTAGACACCTCACTTTTGTCCCTCAGTGTTAAGGGGCACTGATGCCCACTGCAAAGCCACAGGAGGAGCAGATTGGGAGAGGTAGGCTTGCCAGGCCCCACCCTTAATCCCCTTCTCATAGCTGGGAGCCGATAGCAGGCAGTGGATGGGAGTCCTGGAAGGCCCTGGGAATCGGCCAGGGATGTTCCTCTTGGCACAATAGGTGGTTCCAGGACTTTGGCTCTGGACACTTTTACTTTGTAACCCCCCTGCTGAATCCTGCAGCTGTTCCTGCAGGTGGAATGGGCTGGGGACTCATGTTTAGAGGCAGGGGACATGTGAGGAACAGATGTCCTAGGAGTCATTTGGAGCAGAAAAAAAGAGCAGCCCAAGCTTTGTGCCCACAAGGGAGACAAGGTGAAATACACATATGAAGGTTTCTAAGGTGGAAGACAGACCGGGTGAGTCAGAAACCGGAGGTTAGGGGTAAGAGGAGAGGGCGAGGGGTAGGGGGAGAGGAATGGAGGCGTGGGGGGGGGGGAGGGCAGGGGGAGGGGTGGAGAGGTTGTTGACTTACACTCGGCTCAGTCAAAGGTGTTCTTAAAGTTGTTGATCTTGGCTGAACATGAACATGGTGCTGCAAACTTGTAATCCCAGCTTTTGGGAGGTGGAGGCAGGAGGATCAAGGGCTCAAAGCCATCCCGATCTACACATCAGGTTCAAGGCTGGCCTAGGCTACATGAGACCCTGCCCCCCCAAAACTCCCCCCTCCACAAAGAGGTTGGCCTTTATTCCAGAGGTCAGAAAGAGATTCTGAGAGCTTTTAGGCTGAGAGGTGCTGCCAAGTTACTGCATTTCGAAAGGCCGCTCTCACAGCTTGATTGAAGGAGCAAGGTGCAAGACACACACAAAGGGATGAGGAGTGAGAGGCACTGATGCTGGGACAGGGCGGAGGGGCAGGGATGCAGAGAAGTGGGAGGGTTGGAGGTGCCGGGGGATGGGAGACAGATTGCATACATGGAATCAGGGCCTGGGGCATGGTCTCTGGCTTGTGGATAGCAAGGCATGTGCTGAGAGACAAGGCAATGTATGTGATGGACAGGAAGGGTGAACTCAGCCTGGCATGCTGGGTAATTGCATATCTAAGACCCCTGACAATTGATATATGAAATTTTGGAATAGCTGCTATGGGAATAAGTGAGCTCCTTGCCCCAGAAGACTCATGAATCCATGAGGAGTAGCAGAAACTTCTTTTGGGGAGACTGAGTACTGGAAACTAATCCAATGGCCTTACCATACTAGGCAAGTGCTCTACCACTGAGCTTCATTTCCAGCTCTCTAGAGGAGCTGACTCTATCCTTTGGGGGCCTGCCCACGTCTAGATTCTAGGTGACCTGAGTCACCCACCCCGGGGAATAGTAGAAGTGTCCTTTCCAAGTATCCCTGAGTCCGGGCTTGGGCCCTGGCTCTCTACAGCCTTCTCCTCCTGCAGAGAGGTTTCTGGAGGCTGCTGGCCTCAGCAGGCTACTCACCCCACCCTGCCTCTCCAGTCCTGCGGCTGCCACCCAAGTGTAGATGCTGGACTACAGTTTAGCAGAAGATGCTGAGGTAGTGCTGGCATAGGCTGCTAGGCTGGCTGGCTGCCCTGCCCAGCCTCCTCAACCCCAGCCTTGGCCTTGGCCCTCCTCCTCCCCAGCCACCCCCACTCCACTGTATCTCTGTCTGCAGCACTCAGCTACAGGACAACCAGTGGCCCATCCTGGAGATTCTAGAGGGGTGTGCCTGGAAGGAGGAGGAGAGGGAGCCAGGAGAAGGGTCTGGGGAAGGGCAATAGAGATATAGAATGTGCTTATTGAGCTGCAAGGCCTCCAGGCTAGTCAGTTTTATGAATTTTCTGAGGAAACACACTGAGGCACAGAGAGGTTAAACAAACTGCTGGAGGATACACAGCACATAAAGATGACTTCTTTTTTTTGTCTTTAAAGATTTGTTTATTTATTTGTTATGTATACAGCATTCTGCATGCCAGAAGAGGGCACCAGATCTCATTACAGATGGTTGTGAGCCACCATATGATTGCTGGGAATTGAACTCAGGACCTCTGGAGGAGCAGCCAGTGCTCTTAACCTTTGAGCCTTCTCTCCAGCCCCAAGACGACTTCTTATACTTTGAAAGGGGTAGAAAAGAGGAGGGTTCGGGGAGGGAGGAAGGGGGTCAGGGGGGCTGGGGGTGGTTTGGGGAGTCCAAGCTGGCTGAGATCTACTTTCCTGTGTATATAAGGCTTCCCACCAATGGGGAGTCCCGCCTTATTCCATCTGATTAGGGAATGTGTAGGATAGGGAATAGCTTTCCCATTAGCTCGGGGTCCCCGGAGGCTGCAGGACTGCCCCCAAATCTCCATCTGTCTAAGGAAATGGACTTGCAGAGGAGAGTAAGTGAGAGACAAGGGGGTGAGGCTTACAATTCAGATAAGAGAGACCCAGAGAGGCTCAGAGGGGCCCAGAACCCACAGTGGTGCAGCCTTGCCCCACTTGGAGAGGGATGGTAAGCCTCAAAGCCTGGAAAATGGGAGATAAAACCAAAGGGGAGAAGGCCATCCCTCCTCAGCGCTGGAAAACTCTCAGCACATACCCGGCTGATAACATACACATTATTACAAGATGCGGGAGTGCTGGGCTACTCCCACCCAGGCTCAGTGCCGGGCCTGAGATAAAGATGGTTACTAGGATAGGACGAGGCTGCATCAGCTTTGACTGCCCACACCGTAGAGCTGCCAGGCTGCTCAGAAAACTCCCAGCTGCCTTTGCAAGGACCAAGCCTCTTGTTAATTTCACTGTTACATGTTTTTGTTGTTCCTTCCTTCCTTCCTTCCTTCCTTCCTTCCTTCCTTCCTTCCTTTCTTCCTTTTCCTTCCTTTCCTCCCTCCCCCCTCTCCCCCTCTCTCCCTCCTTCCTTCCTTTCCTCCCTCCATCCTCCTCTCCCTCCTCTCTCTCCCTCTCTCCTTCCTTCATTTAATTCTTTCTTTGTTTTTTTGAGACAGGGTCTCATTATGTAGCCCTGGTTGGCTTGGAACTCAGTATGCAGACCAGGCTAGCCTCACACTCACAGTAATACCCCTGCTTCTGTCTTTCAAGTGCTGGGATTAAAGGCCTACACTACCATGCTCCACATGCTTGGATTTTAAAATATGGGTTTTTTTTTTTTTTTCTTTTTAGAGTAGTCTCACTATGGAAAACCTGAAAAATAGAATTAGAAGGCAATAAAAACATGTTTGTTTGACAAATTTCCTTCTAGTCTTTTTTCTAGGCATATATATCTCTAATTATGCCAACACTGCTATTTTTAAACCATTCTGACTTTCTTTTCTGTGCCTTTTGTTTCAGAGAAAAGTACATAAATATAAAACAAAACAAAAAACATTTCTCCTTGTTTCATCATCCCATCGATCATCCTGTGAAAACATTGGAATAATTACTTCAAATAATTTTCTGTATTCCACATCCCTCCGCTCCCCACCCCTCCCCTCCCCTCCCCTCCCTTCCCTCTCCCCTCCCTTTCACTTCCCTTCTCTTCCCAGCACTGGGACCAGCTGTTGCAACCACAAAGGTTAGTTCTGAAATCTTTTCAACACGAGAATAAATTCGAAGCACGTGACTCATTTCCCAGCCCAAGCGTTTATGCAGAAGAATCCTGGATGGGCTGTGTTCGATGCAGGGCTTCTGTAGAAAAAACAGGATGGCCCTCGGGTATGCGCCTCCCTGCTCAGCTGAGCCAGCCTGAAGGGAAGGTTTCAGAGAAAGCAGCTGAAGGAAAGAAGAAACAGGGTTGGAGGTGGAGGAGAAAGTCCCCGAAGCAGCTTCTGCGTGGGCTACTCAGGCTTGCAGGCCTTGGCTGACTCACCCGAGGATCCAAACAGCCAGAAACCCCTCATCCTTGCCCTCCTTCCTGGTGCTCTCAAGTCTTCCAGGGCATATAGCACAACTCAAGATAAGAGCCCCAAGTATCATCCAGCATGCCCCCCAGCTGGTGAGTCCACACCTTTGCACTCTCATTGGTAGGGTACCATTCTGTCCTGCTGTTGCCCCATCTGTCTGGGTTTGTTCATGAGCCCCTTGTTCACTACACCCTCTGGGAGGCCAGTGAGGTGTCAGGAGCTGCCTCCCCCCACCCCCCAGGTCAGTTCCTCTGCTTGTCTGGGCATCTCAGGCATTTGACAAAGGGCTTCAGGCAGGCCCAACCAATGGGAAAATGGGAACTCTAGAAGCCCCTGGCCAGGCTCATCTCACTTAGAGCCAACTGGACCTAACCAGCTGATAAGGGAGAATATTTGTGTACCCTTTCCAGAATTCCTGGGGCCAGAGCTCTAGTCAGGTTCATCTCTGCTTCACACATACTCCCCGATTCCAGACTGATTTCAGCATGCTGTCGGTGCTGATCTGAGAACTGAGATCCCTGCCTCGGTCCTATCTTGACATACCATCCAAATCAGATCAGGACCAGCAAGGCCAACTGTTTCATCTCCCTCTTTCTTGCCTCACTTGAGGCTCTATAACTGCTCCTGAGCTGCCTCACGGCTATGCTGTACTGTGTACATTCTGTTTCCTCTGTTCAAAGTCCCTTCTTCTCCAGGGCAACCTGGTTATCTCTTGATAATACATCTTTCCTTTACAGCTTGGTGGGCTGGTTTACTGCTTCCTCTGGGGAACCTTCCAGAACTGGTCCCAGAGACCTCCCTGGCTTGTGCCTGCTCTGTGCTCTGCCCACACAAAACTGTTACATCACTTGGCACAGAGGGTACCAGGACATGGTGCCTATTTCTCTGTCCATCCTACCCCGTGGAGGCAGAAGATGCTGCTGGAGAGACCACAGGGCTTTGAATATCAGGCTAAAGAGAGAGGCTTATGTATATTGGCATAGGTGAGGGGTCCTGAAGGCCGAGGTACCTCATCTGGGGACAGAGAAGTCACCTTTCAATTTGACTTTCTTCTAGCCTAGAGAATGGAAGGCTAGATCTCAGAAGGGAGAAGGAGGTGGATGTGGGTTCACTATTCTCCTCCCCTGGGGCTTCTCCTATCTATGTTGGTTCTCAGGCTCAGGAGCTCCTCCCAGTGAAGGCATAGTATGTGAGGTGCCCACCCCTCTGCTCAAGGGTCAAGCCCAAACCTCAATCCCCTGTTATGTAAGTGAATTATCCTCTGTCCCTAACCAGTGCTAGCCAGATCTCCTAATTGATTTAATCTCCTCATACAGAAAGCGAGGCTAGGGTTGAAGAGATGGCGTTGATCAGGAGCCAACACATCAGTGACGTAGGCACATTCATTATAGGGAATCTGGGTCATGGATTGGCTCTCAGTGGCTCTGATCCTCCTCTCTACTCATTTAGGGTACATGGAAGGGCATTTTCAGTCACTCCTCATTCCTCAAGTCCCAGGCTTCCATGGAAGGAAGCAGAGAGTCCCACAAGACTCTTGTCTACCTCTCCGATCTCCTCCAATCCCGGACAGAAATTCCCTGAGTTCCACTCTGAGCAAAGGATGCAGAGAAACCTAATTTGTTGAGGAATGAAGAGAGGAGCAGATGGTTTAATTTTAGTGGGGGAAAGAGACCTTAATTTACCTTCTGCATTGAATGAGTCGGCACTCTGCAGCTTCCTTGGAAGAGGTGTTCAGATGTGCTTGGATGCTTTCAAGGATGGGAAGCTCACCCTCAAGACAGCTCCTCTCTGTGTGGGAACACCACCTAGGAGAAGTTCTTCCTCATATGGGGCAGAGGCATCAGTCTTGGGGCTTCTCTTTGGACTTAGCTCTGCCTCTGAAACCACGGGGCACATCCCATGGGTCCTAGGACAGTCAGATCCTGGGACAAAGTGATCACCTCTCCTGAGTTTGTCCTCATCTGAGACTAACACTCCTAGCTCTTTGACTAGCTCTAGTTGGTAGACTTTCTAGATAATTCCCTCCCATATCTCCTGTGTGCATAAACTGTAGATGTGGCCTGGATTCCAAAGGAGTGTGAACAGTGCAGGGCAGGGCACGAGCATCTGTCTTTTTTAATCTCATTATTGCGTTCCTATGAATACAGCCTGAAACCACTGGTACCTGAGCACTTTCCACTTCTGATTCAGCTTAAGCAGAGTTAGCAAACCCCATCATCACTCTGGCACTACCAAAGAAAAGTCTCCAGGAAAAAGACCTCTGTGGGCTGTCAAAATTGCTCAGTGAGTAAAGGTGATTGCCACCAACCCCGACAACCTGGGGCTGATTCCCAGAACCCAGATAGTAGAGGGAGAGAACTAACTCCCAGTTCTGTGGCATGCATGTGCACAGTTACACACACACACACACACACACACACACACACACACACACACACACTTTAATAAAACTACCTTTGTGATATTAAGTACATTTATGTTTTCTATGTTTTTTCCTTATTGTGATAAAACACTGACCAAATCCACATTGGGGGAGAGAAAGGACTTATTTTGCTTATAAATTCCAATCATGCTCCATCTTTGAGGGAAGACAGGGAAGGAACTCTAGGCAGAAGTAGAGGCAGGGACCATGGAGGAATACTGTTTATTGGCTTGCCCTCCATGGCTTGTCCAACTTGCTTCTTTTTTTTTTTTTGCCACTCAGGACCACTGGCCCAAGAATAACACCACCCATAGTAGGCTAGGCTCTCCCACATAAATTATTAATCAAGAAGAGGCACTCACAGACATGCCCACAGGCTAATTTGATAGAGGCAATTCTTCATTCCAGATTTCTTCTTCCCAACTATATCTAGAATTGTGCCAAATTGACAAAATCCAATCAGCAGCCTTTTTATCTGCCTGTATATCCTTCTCAGTCTATCCAGAGACTCACTCAAATGTCAGTCACCTTCCTACCCAACCATCTACCAGTCAGTTTAATTCCCATCCATTTTCTATCTCACCCAATTATCTACTTATCCATTCATCCACAAATCTACTCAAATACTCATTCATCCAACCCACATATTTATCTCCTCAACTTCTCTGCTCTCCAGTGGTCTATATATTCTTCGTCCATCCACTTACTGATCCATCCGTCATCTATTCATCCATCTGCCCATACATTATCCATCCATCCATCTATTCTCCTTTCATCTTGTACTTACTGAGATCCCACTACATGTCAAATATTTTGTTGAGTATTCTGAGGAATTCAGAGTTGAAGAAAATACATTCTTAAGTGCCCTCTTTTTTGTCACTGCTCTGGAAGGGGATAGGAGCAGATAAAGGAAGTGGTGGTGAATATCACAAAACAGAAACAAAGCTTTGGAGGGTCAGAGGAGGATGTACCTTCTAAATGAAGATATGGATGCCTGCCCGGTAGGGAGACATTTGGTTTTGGCCTTGATGGAATAGCAGGTTAGATGCACGGGTCCATTGAACATAATTCCATGCAGAAGAGACATATTGAGGATGTAGTGCTTAGAGAACTCAAGCTGTGCATCATTCTTTATATGCCTGTCAAAGAGCTGAGTACAGTACAGACATCTAAAATGTATTTGCATATTGGCTTGTTTCTTCCTCCATGTTCTTCAGGTGGGGCATCCCAATGTCTGATTAGGATAATTGATTTTTTTCTTTGCAGAGGTTTCTACAGGGGGCTGAGAAGTAGCTGGCTGGGTAGAGCTTCCCTAGTATGCTTGAATCCCTGGCCTTGTTCCTCAGCACCATATAAAGAGGGTGTTGTAGTGCATATCTGTAGTCTAGGAGGTGAAGGTAGGAGGATCAGAAGTTCAAGGTCACCTTTAGTTATAGAACCAGTTTGAGGCTAGCTTAGGATACATGAGACCCTGCATGAAACAGAAGAAAATAAAGAGGGAGATGTACAGAAAGAAGAAAGGAAGTGGGAGAGAGGGATAGAAAAGAAGAGGGAGTGAGGTAGAGATAGATAGATAGATAGATAGATAGATAGATAGATAGATAGATAGATAGATGATAAATAGATAAATAGAAAGATGATAGACAGACAGATAGATAAACATGAGAATTCTGTGCAGTCTACAGTTGCCTTACAGTCTCTGGATGGCCTTGGCAAATCCTAAAACACTTCTGGGTTTGTATGCACCCGAGGTTGAATGTCTGACTCTCAGGTGGTTCTTGTTAATCCTCATGACTTGGGGTGGTACTCTGGTCTCTTTAGAGACATCTTACCCATATTCAAATTTCTAAGCTTCCATTCCATGGAAAGAAAGTCTGTGATACAGATGAAGGGATGAATTCTGTTCATGGGAAATTCTGTTGGAGTAGAAGCCAGAAACTATGAACTCAAGCCCGGTTTTGCCAGGAGCTTCTGTGTGACCTTGGACAAATCCTTTCCCTTCTGGTCTTAAGATTTCCTTTCATAGGATCTTAGCATCAAATGTAGCATTTTACATTGCCTAGTGCAGTGTCTTCATATTGCAAATGTAAGATCAGGCTCAGAAAGAAAATACATGTCAGGGCTAAATCCCTAATTTTCTGACCTTCTGTTTAGGGGTACCTTTATCCAACTAGCACATTACAGTCTCTATATCAGCCTCTGTATATCTCAAGACAAGCTTTCTCTTCCACCTCCACTGCCCAGGAAGAACTCCAGGAGCCTTCCAAGTGTCCTGGCTGTGTCCTACTGATTCATGCCTGGGTGGGGGCTGGGAGGCAGCGTTGGAGAGCAAGTATCCCCAGCCTAACAGAGTTAATTATGTTCATCAGGAAGGGAGAAGAGAAAGGAACAAGGCGCTCTGGTTATCTACTGGGCTTTAATCAAATTGAGGAATGAGGAAATCCATCACCCAGAGGCAGAGGGAGTTAGAGAGCTTCGCTTCCTGGCTCAGAGTCCTGGAATGGGTTGGGCGCTGTCCAAGGTGCTGACATCTTCACTTGCTCTGAGTTCTTGGGAGGAACAGGGAGAGGATCATTTCAGCTTCTAGAAAAGAGGGTCCAGAGTGGACCCTAGAGAGGGTCTAAAGGCATTGAGTTCCTATGCTACTTCCTACATCTTCCTTCTTAAAAACTGTATCTGTTTGCTTTAAGAAAAACACTCTTTCTTGTGTCCAGTCCTGGGCTGAGATGGAAGGAATATGTAGAGCTTGGAGAAGCCCTAGATTTCTTGCTGTCAGTTAGGCTTCTGGTGCAGCCTGAGGCTGGAGACACAGTCCTTGACCTTGGGGACTTCCTTTTCTTAAAGAAACCCATGCTTTCTAATTTTATGCAATCCTCAGTTCAATGACAGAGACAAAACTTGCCTTTGGGGATTATTGAACTGGGAGAAGATCATGATTCAACCTTTCACTGTAGTTCAGGCATAATATAATGGAGATGCAACTGTGTCTATCTGGAGCCTCCATTCTGATAGGAAGATAAATTCTCAGCCTAGCTGAGGATTATGAGGTAATCTCATACATAGATAGGGGGACAGAATACACACAGAAATTCTGTGTGTACAATAACTAATCAAGAGCATGGAGTTTCACACTTATAAATCGGGTTATGGTGCTAGATATTTAGTGTCAATCATGGAAGGCTTCCTGGTGGAGATAAGTTTGAATTAGATCTAAATAAAAACAAGAAACTGGGTGTGGCACTTTAGTTGCAGAACTCAGGAGGCTGAGGCAAGAAGACTGAGTTTAAAGTCAGCCTGGAGAAAAATGAGGAGAAGATAAAGGAAAAGAAATAAAAGGAGAGACAGAAAACCTCAACCTCTAGGTGCCTCAAGAACAACGGCCAAGTCCCTCATTCCCTTTTGTCCCCTTTGAACTAGTGAAGGCTCTGGTCTGATGAGCCATCAGGGAGGAAGGGAGTGAATACCCATCTGGTAGGATAAGAGGCAGCAGCAGAGTGGGGGTGATGCAGGGACTGAGGAGACCATTGCTTGATTGGGAGGGAAAGCAGAGGCTGGGATGGGGGTGACAGGGGTGCATGGTGGGTGGAGCAGCTCAGCTCAGCTTGTGTCCAGGCCATCTGGAGCAATTCCCTCTTATGTCTAGAACTGATGAGAGGCACTTTAACGAATCGTTAAAGCTAGAGGCTATTAAATCAAAAAATCACAGGCTTCTCGGCGTTTTGAGTCACAGTCACAGCTAAAGTATCAGAATCCATAGTATCTTAGGAAGGCAGAAAGAATTGGGGCATCTTAAAGCTATAGATCTGCAGAGTGTTAGAGCCAGGAAGGGAAAAAAATACTAGAGAATCTTAAAGTCCAGGAGTTTCAGAGTCAAAAGGGAAAACCACTCAGTTTACTAACCGCCCCCCCTTTAAATCTTACATTCTGTGGTGCTGGGAGTATGGTCATGTTATCCTGTTTAATTCCTGTAAAGCCTAAGTCATTCATGTCGGTCTCTATTCCATACCAGACTTCTGACAAAGCTTTGTCAGACACAGGTTTGTATAACTTCCCTGACAGGGCAGACATCACCTCTGGGCACAGCTTTCCCCATTGCCGAAGCGCTACTGGGGAGCTCTTCCTTATGTAAGTAGTGCCCTGTCTCCCTGTAGTGTCTCCACACTGGCCCAGCTCATGTCCTCTGATCCATACCGAGTAAGTCTAATCCCCATTCACATGACAGCTGTTTGGATGGTTAAAAAGACGGCCCTTATTTCTCTCTTCTCTCGGCTAGGCTAAGCTGGCTTGTTGATCATCTAGCTATAAACAGGATGACAAATCAAAGACTATTAGGGCTGGAAAGGTCCTGAGAGGTCACCTTGACCAGAGGCTCCCTTTTACTGCTAGGCCATACAGTGGCTATGGTTAGGAGCTCAAAGTTTCAGGGAGACAGATTTGGATTTGAAATCCAGAGATCTACTGTGAGCCTGCTGGCAACCTTGGGTCTCAGCCTCCAGTCTCCTTATCCATGAGATAAAGAGAGCAATATTGGCGTAAGAGGGATGCTGAGTGGATGAGCAGGGCATGCAGTGGGAGCTCTCAGCAGAGTGCTTGGCACGCAGCAGGCAGTCGATAAATATTAGCTATAATTATTGGAGGCCCAGTGGGGGTAGGGGCTTACTCAGGATTGCAGAGCATCTCAGAGGCAGAGCTGGGGTTAGACCAGGACTTCTGCCTCTCAGTCCTTTGCTGCCTTACTCTTCTCTGTATCTTCCTCAGAGAAAGAAGACCCCAGAGGGAGCCAGGACCAGTTAGAACACATGGAATTGAAATTGCCCCAGGGTGGCATGTTTATTTAACAAGGAAGCCAGAAGGAAGTGGTTCCAGGCCTGATCTGGTGGTTGAACCACATCTCTGGTGATTTAGGCTTTTTCCCTCCTGAGCTGTGGAGGAGCCCTCACCCCCTTGTGGTCACAAATGTCTGATGTGGCATCAACCAAAGGAATTATATGGTGGTAAGGAAGTCAGTCTCCTCTCCCACCCACTGTCCCATCCAGGAAGAAAGATTTCCCACTAGATCATCCTTTCATCTTGTCCATCAAAATGAGTCATGTGACCTGTTACTGGCAGAGAGGAGGGCATGGCCACTGCTGACTTGGGTCATCCCTGTGACTGGGCACCTTGCCGATAGACCAAAGAAGAGGAGACTGATGGTGGGTTAGTATATCAGTCATTTTCCTCATCACTGTGACCAAATATCTGAGAAGAAACTAAAGAGAGGAGAGCACTGGCTTGGCTCACAGTTGCAAGGGATACAGTTCACTACAGTGGTGGAAGTGACTCATGGCTGTGGCAGGAGCTTGAAGAGGCTGGCTACATCATATCAGCTGGCAAGAAGCAGAGAAATCCAGGTGGACCTGGAGCTGGGCTGGGGCGCTCAAGGCTCACCCTCCAGAGACCCCACTTCCTCCAGGAGGTCTCACTTCTCAAAAAGGAGGCTCCTCTAACAGTGCCACTATAAGGGACCAAGTATCCAAACTCGTGAGCTGTGTGTGGGAGAGGACGTCACACCCAAGCCATGGCCAGTGGCAACCAGCCTGTCATACTCACCTCTGTCTTCTTCAAAATCACTCTCCACCTCTGCTAGGAAGTCTCCCTGGCTGCACCCCTTTATCTAAACATTCTTTCTTTCTGCAATTGAGCTATTAGAGAGCATTTCCTGTTGCAGTACTTTCTCTTTTCTCATGTCCAATGCCGTCTTCTCTGCCTAGCTGTGAGAGTAATAGAGGCCTCTATGGAATAAGCACCCACTGGGTGCCAGCTGTCATTCTGGGCATGTGGGCGACACCTTCCAAATGGCCCCAGCGATGCATGCACACACAACTGGTAGTTTTACATTTTGTATTCTCCTTCCACATTGTAGTAGGGTGAGTCTGGTGATCAGAAGAATGTGGCAAAGATTACAATGTGTCACCTGCAGAACACCAAGGCTTCCATCTTGATAGCACAGTCTGCTTCTTGGATCATGCATTCTGAGGGAAGCTGGCTTACACGGGATGGGCAGTCAGGGGGAAGACCATGTACAAAGAACAGAAGTCTTCAGTCCACTGCGAGGTTTGAGGTGTTCTAGCCTCAGTTGAGCCTATTTGCTTGCTTCTCTTGTGTGTGCATGTGTGTGAGCACACATTTACCATGGCTCATGTATATGGAGGTCAGAGGACAACTTTCAGGAATCTTCTCTCCTGCCAACTTGTGGGCCCCAGGGATGGAATTGAAGTCACTAGGCTTGCCAGCAGGTGTCTCTACCCACTGAGTGACTTTGCTGGCCATATTCATTTATTTATTTATTAGGGTCTCACTATGTAGCCCTGGATAACTTGGAAGTAACTATATAAACCAGGCTCTCAGAGATTCTCCTGACTCTGCCTCCTAAGAGCTATCCTCAAAGACATGTGCTACCACGCCTTGCCCGATGCTTATTTTGGGTTCTGTAGTCTTTCTTAAACTTGTAGGATCTTTCTGCTGTTTCCTCCTGATGGCTGAGAGTAGAGGAGTGTGTTATTATGCCTGGCCCCTCATGAGCCTTTTGCTGACTATGGTCCTGGCAGATACTTGACTACAACTTCAGTGAGGACCCTGAGCCTTAGCTCCCACGTAGTTCACTAGTTTTGTCTTCCAAAAATGGTGTAAGATAAAAAAAAAAAATACTTGTTGGTCTAACCTGGTACTATTGGTGAAATTATTAAGGCCACTCCACGTAGTTAAAAGGGAGTAACTTACTTATTTTGTGGGGTAACTTACAAATGAAGGGGTAGGTTGCAGGGTCTGGCAAAGGTATAGCGCAGTCCGGCGGTGTTCTCTGGAGAACTCTGCTCGGTCTACCTCCTGCGTCCAGGGTCCCAGGACCAAGCGAGAGCCCTCCTCTTGATCCTCGGTCTTCCGCTTCCTCCTCCGCCCTGCCTTGTGGGTGTGACCATTACCGAAGCCTCAATGGGGGTTGGAACTTCCAGGCCAATGCTGGGATGGCTATCCACTACATGGTACATTTGGGGGTCATTTGTTATTCAATAATAGGTAACTACTACACTGCTACACTTTTGATTCCTTTCTCAGTTGTGATGATTGGGATCTGTTATTTACAAAGGAAAAAAATCAAGACTCAGCTGTGTGGTGACTTTACTCATCTGGGGAGTGACAGAGCTGGGCTATGTATATCTGGTACAAAGACTGAAGAAGACATGGGGACATGGAAAAACAAACAAACAAACAAACAAACAAACAAACAAACAAGCAAAAAACCCAAAGCCAAAGCTCGACTCTGTTTGCTGTGTTTTTCTCTCCTCCTTCTTTCCCATCCCACTTGCTGTGGACATGGGATTCAAAAACACACACGGGGACTTAAAAATGGGGTAGCCGGGCTCTTAGATCATCTGGGACAAACCTCTGCGCTTCTTTTCTTTAAACTCTTTTTCTTTTGTTTGTATTTGTGTATATGGGTACGTGTGTGTACAGGTATGTGCAAGCGCCCGAGGAGGCCACAAGAGGGTGGGTGTCAGGTCCCTAGAGCTGGACTTACAGGCAGTTGTGAGCCACCCAGTGTGGGTGCTGGGCACAGAACTTGGGTCCTTTGGAAGAGTAGCCCCTCTCTCTCTGTTTTTGTTTGGTTGTTTGCCTACTTGGAGACAGGGTCTCATCCAGGGTAAGGCTGGCCTTAAACTTGAACTTCTGATCCTTCTGCCTTCGCCTTCAAATGCGGGGATAAACAGGTGTGTGTCATGATGCTCAGCTTGACGAATCTCTGCACTCTAGGTCCCCAGTTGCTTTAGCTATTCCATGGGAAGAACGGCTCATTTCTGCCTTCCTTTCTATAAAATGTTGCAGTGTTGTGGACAGGGAAGGTTTGTTTTAAGGAAGGAGCACCCCGACCTGGAGCTCAGAGCCCAGCCCAGCTACTTCCACCTGTGTCCAGGTTCAGGGGACAGAGGGCTTGAGGGGCCCAGGGCCCTGACCCACTTCTTCAGCCTCTGCCCCTCACCGCCCTTTTAGGTCATGCTGAGCTATTCAGAGTGAGTGGAAATTTCCGCGCCTGCCAGGAGCTTTCTGTCTGCCTTTCCCTTATCTCCGCAGCTCTTCGGCCCGGCCCAGCACCCTTCCCGACTCTGCCCTGCTCATCTTTCAAAACCTAACCTGGCTGTTCCACTTCTAGGGTGCCACCTCTGACGTAGCTCGACGCCTTCTGATTACCGCTCTAGCCACTTGCCTAAACACCGAACCTCCAGCTTCTCTCTCCCACCCTAAGCCCCCATGGTTGCAGCCAGTGGTCCTTTCTAAAATACACGTCTTGTTATTCCCTGCTTAAAATAACCCGTCAATGGAATAATCCATCAATCAATGTTTCAAGGGCTCCTCCTTGCCCTCTAGGAAGGCATCCAAAGCCTGATTGTCCTGTACCCACACACCTTCAGCAGCTTTCCTAAGAGCAGGCTATGTTGGACATCGGGCCATGTCCCCAGATGCCTGTGGGACATACTGGTTGGGTGGGTTTCTGATAGCGTAAGTGATTGGGGCCGAAGCCATGCTTGACCCGTCACACACCTCTATTGGCCCCAGAACTGTGATGCCCCACAGTAGACCCATTTTATAGCCAAAGGGGAGGCAGAAGGGAAGGGCAGCTCTGGAGGAAGAAGAAAATCAATAAAAATGTAAATCTGGAGGCGAAAAGCTGTCCCAAGCTGGCTGTGGGGAGAGATAAGACTGGGCCAGCTGAACCCTCACTGACAGCGGAGAAGAGATTAGGGAGCAAGGGTGCTGCAGCCAGGGCAGCGCATAGGGGGTGAGCCTCCCGTCTCCTCTGCCCCTCCCGCTCTCTGCTCCAGGTGCTTATCACATCCTCTCCGAGACAGGAGGGGGGAACCCACAAATCATCAGGTGCTGAGCCTGTGAGCCCAGGGTGGTACCTTGCCCGTCTCCACAATCATGGGAAATGGAGACAGGGCAGATCTACCTGCCTTACAGGTAAGGAGCTGGGCGCAGAGGGATGTGGTCAGTTGTTCAGGGTCCTGCTGTGACTACATGGCAGACTCCAGGTCTGGACTGAAGTCTCTCAGCTCTTAGGAAGACTGTACAGGGCTTTAGAGCCCCACCCCCTTTGAAACCACACACAACTGTGCATCTTTGTGTATGTGTGGGAAGTGAAGTGGTGGTGAATTTTTAATTAATTAATTGTTTATTTATTTATTTGTTTAATTGTTTGTTTATTCATTTATTCATTTATTTATTTGGGATTTTGAGACAAGGTTTCATTTTGTAGCCCAGGCTGCCCTCAAACTTACCATTCTCTTGCCTCTGTCTCCTGCGTGATAGGATTACAGACATGAGCTCCACACCTGGCTTGGTTTATAAATTTGTTTTTTTTTTTTTAAATGTCATTTGTGTCTTTAATGAGGCTACTTCCCTAACTTGCTCCTTCACTGTCTTGTCATACTGCCTCCTCTGAGGTAGAGGCTTTTGAACTGGGCCTTGATAGAGGACAGGACTTCATGAAGAAGGGGTGGAGAAAGGGACAAAGGACAGCTGGGTCTATCAAGGGGGAATGTTCAGCATGTGCAGGTAATGAATGGTGAGTGTGTAGTGAGCTGACCATGGCTCCTAGAGGCAGCTCCCCAGGGGAGCTTTCCAGCTTTTCCAAGCAAAAGGAACTGAAAGCCAGACACTGAGATGCTATTTCTGGTGCCTACCCCATCTGCTACTGGGCTTCACCAGCAGTAAAGCGGGTAGGGCCTGGTGCAGGGTAGAGAGAAAGTGGTTCACAAATGCTCACGGCTCTTCGTTGACAGGAGGCGAGGTGTGTATTCATGTTTGTTTAACTTTGTGGACATGAGTTCGTGGGTGTGCATGTGTATACATGTATGTGGATTTGCATGTGTGCTTCTGTGTATGCATGTATATATGTGATCATGTGAACCTGAGTGTGCATTTTTGTGTGTGTCTGTTGTGCATAGTGTCTGTGTGTGCATGAATATGTATGCATTTCATTCTAAGTGTGAGTCAGTGTGTGCATGAGTGTGTACATGTGAATATGTCTGTCTGTATGTGTGAGATTGTGTGTGTCTGAAAGTGCATGTGAGTGTATGGAGTAAGTGTGGGCATGTGTGTGCATGTACACATGTGTGTGAGAATGTGTAGCTTTTGTGTATGTTCATGTTTGTGTTTTGTGAGTGCATGCATGTGTGTAAGAATCTGTTCATGTGTGACCACATATGTGAATATCATGTGAGCATGTGTGCACATGATCATGTGAATTATGTCTGTAAGTGGGTGCACATTATTAAGTGGGTTCAAAGGTGCTTGTGTGAGTTTTTATGTTTCTGTGTATGCATACATGTTTGCATGTGTGTGCATTTGGTTGTATGCATATGTGCATGTATGTTAGGAGGTATATGCCTGTGCATGTGAATGTGTATCTGTGTATTTGTGAGCATGTGTATGTCTGTGCCATGTGCATGCATGTGTGTTTATATGTGTGTGTTGTGTGTATGCATTTTCTCTCACAGTTTAGAGAAAACTCTTACCTTGTTTACTCTACTCTTGGCATGTGGCGTGATTCCTAAGCCACCTCACCTGACCAACAGAAGACCGTGGTCCCCAGCTCTCAGCTTCCGCAAGGGCTCAGGCCCTACAGTGAGATGAAGGCTTCATCTCCATTCCTCAGTTCCCCCAGAGGCTAGCTTCCAGTGAGGTGAATGTCTGGCGGGCGCTGGGCTACTCCTCAGACCCAGTGAGGTCCTCCAGAAATGCCGCTTGGTCTCAGAGTGGGGAATTTGCAAAGGGGAGACACTCGAACCACTTCTGCCCACTCCAGCCTCCCTCGTGGCTTAGCAAGTGGTCGAGGAGGAGGCGGGGGTGGGGGGTGTCCCTGAGATGTCCTTATGTCCACCACAGTTACTGCTGTGCCTAGGGAAGTCACTGTGGCCATCTCTGCAGAAGAACGGCTTCTGGGGAACTTCCCAGCCGCTGCTCACCTCATTTGGCATTATGATGTTGGAGAGGCAAACACTGATGTCGTGGCTTCTGTTTGTGGCTTGTGGCCCTGGAAATGTAAAAGGAGCAAAGGAGGAAGTGGAGAAATATGAAGCCGTGTATGGAGCCGGAAGCCAGTCTGTGGAGAATCCTAACCATGGAGGTGTGTGGATGGATTACAGGTATGCAGTGTAATTATTTAATTTTTAAAAATAAGCCATTTTTCTGGATGGAATGTTTTTTTCTCATTCTGGGTGTTTACTTTCATATCTAATTTTGTAAAGGTTGACTTCTCAACATGAAACCCACCATCTGAAAGACTGTAACACTCAAACTTCCTGAGCACTAATGCAACCGCTCACATGGAATATTTCAGATCTGATTTCAGGTGACTGGTCCTCATTACACACAGGAGCACTAAATATATTGCATAAAATGACTTTCAGGCTGTGTGTATAAGGTGTGTGTGGAACCCAGATGAATTTGTGTTTAGATTAGGGTCTCACTCCTGAGAGATCCCATGATAATGGTGCAAATATTTCAAAATATGAAAAGATCTCAAATCCAAAATACTTCTGGTCTCAGGCATTTTGATGAAATATAGTCTCCATAGTAAACCTGCATTCATTATTCTGCATTCTTTCTTTCACAAAGAGAACTCTTTTGAGTTGCGTTAGCTTCAATTTCCACAAATCTGGATCCAGCTCTGGCCCCACCACTATTGTGTGTGTGTATGTGCATACACATATAATCACATAATTATATATGTATTACTGTAGCCCCAAGCACCTCACTTAACCTTTCTGAGGCAAATTCTCTTCTGCAAAATGTGAGTGACTATGGAAACAAGGACTCAGACAGCCTTGTGATCATATTCCATTTTTGAAACCATTGCTAGAGGAAATAAACCAGTCAGAGGAGAAATTAGACCAGAATATAAAGAGAGAAAACAATGCAAGACGCCAGAGTGAATAAGCGCGGTGAGGCCGAAATCTAAGTAACTGGAAGCGACATGGTTGACGCAAACCTCTAATGCAGTTTAGAAGGATAAATTCTTGTCTTGGAAGAGGCATTATGCAAAGGCAAATTTAATAATAAGCTGTATGTATATGGCCAGGTTGTTCCTCTACAACCTGGGGAGCAGGAGAAAAGACAGAATGAAGGTCTGCTAACAGCCTTGTCTTGGTGGAAGGGACTTCAAAATTCTTGGCACTGATTAGTGTAGGCTCAGGTACTGGTTAAACACTCAACTGTAGGATAGGATAGTGATTAGGCTCTTTGCCTTTCTCTTCTCCTCCTCCTCCTTTCCCCTTCTTCTTCCTCCACTTCTCCTCTTTCCTTCTTCTCTTTATTCCATTTGGATTTTTTGAGACACTCTCATGTAGCCCAGATTAGACTCAAATTCACTATATCGCTGAGATAGGCCTTGAATTCCTGATCTTGTCCCCCAGTGCTGGGTCACAGACATGTGCCACCTTTCCTGACAGGATTGAGGGCTTCCATATCCCCTTCTTCCGTATAGGGGACAAGCACCTTGTCCCTCCACTAAGAGCTAGGCACACAGAGTAGAGAGACAGCTGCTGGCTCCTTCTCCCCTCTCTTTGTGGCCACATGGATGGGTGTGTGTGTGTGTGTGTGTGTGTGTGTGTGTGTGTGTGTGTTATCAGTAGGCTGGGAGCAGAACATCGCTTGCTCTTCTGCTGCCTTGAGGCAACTAGGCCAGATAAGACTGGCCAGAAAGCCAGATAAAGCCTGACTTGGCAAAGAATTGGGGATTCCAGGGATTCTGACCCAAGAGTGCTGTACCATAGCTCGCTGTATAGAGCTGGGCTTTGCTCACACTGATCCAGGGATTTTAGAGAACAGGAGGTCAACCCAACTTGGTTATCACAGAATCAGGTGTTAGCTACAAAGACCCAGGGATATTGTCTAGGATTCTATTCTCAAGAGCCACAGTGACTTTGGTGGCCCCTGGTCAAATGTGTGAGACTCTGACAACACACATTTAGTAGGAGAAACTCCAAATATAAACTGGTCTCTGAAGTTACAAGACTGCTAAAGGAAAGGATAGACCTCCCTTTCCCCAACTGTGGCTCCCTGAGGACAAAAGCTGAGATATTCTGGGTCAGAGAGGCCCCTCTTCCACCCCAGCTAAGTAAGGCTCCTGCCCATACACCCCATCAAATATGGTGTCCTCTTCCTCCTGCTTTTGGGGCTCTCCTTAATCTCGTCTCTGAACTCTGCCTCCAGGGGGCGCCAAATAGACATTTCTTGAAGACAGCCTGGACTTGGAGAGGAGGCCTTCACAGCTGGGGCCTGTGAGCTGGAATCTTTGGAGAGGGTCTCCATGAGTGTCATGGTCTATCCGTGAATCGAGGGGTGGGGGTGTGTGGGTGGGAGACAGAGATGCTGTACAGTTTCTCCCCACCAACAAAGCTTGGTTCCAGGTTGGTCATCTGGCTGGAGAAGGAATAGGACAACCCTCTTGCTTGAGACAGAACCAACACAACAACTCCTTGGTTCCAAAGAGCAAGCAAAGCCAGAAGCTTGTTCAAAGTCACTTTACAGTTTAGTTGAGGAATCAGAATTGGGACACGGTACTTCTGACACCTCATCTTGGGCAAAAGGCTCAGAAGATACAAGGCTGTGGCTGCCACGCCTGGCCTGGTGGGACTGGGTCTGTTGACCTTCTGGAATCCTTGGGTTTCTTCTGTGGTCCTGATGCTTACAGTTGCTGCTGTAGGTCAGAGCTCTTCACAGTGGCCTTGATGCTGGCCTCTTTTTTCTGCTGTCTCAAGATAGCCACAACTAAGGCAAAGCACACCAGGGATCCACTTTTGAAGAATACCTGGAGCCCTATGAATCTGGGGGAAGAAGGAGAAAACTTGAACTCAGGAGCCCACTCTTCAAGGACTAGTTTTAGCTTCAGCATGGGAATGGTAGAGTTAATAGACGTGGGATAGAGACATTGAGATCTGGGGACAGGAGAAACTTTGCAGGGACCCTGGGTGCATGGGGGAGAGACTAAATATCCCTCTCACTCTGTTACTGATGGATGTATGACCCAAGCTAGGCCTCTTCTACTTAACTCTTGAAGGCCCCTGTTGTGCAAAGCCTCCCTAGACTGTCCCAGCCTGCAGGAACTGGGTCCTATAGCTCAGAGCTAGAGGTGACCACTGCCTGGTTGCAAGTTCTCCCACATCCACATAGTCTATGATAGCCCTGTCTTTTGGCTTCTCTGAGCCCTCCATTGTACAGATAGAAAGACTGAGCTCCTGGGGGAGGGGTCAAGGTCCTCTCCCCTAGGTTCCCACAGTGACTCTGCTGATGGATGATGGCTTAGAGATGGCTCAGTCATCAGAGCCTAGGGCCTCTTACTTTATAGCTTTACATTTTCCTCACACATACTAAGGGGAGCTATCCAGGTGTAGTAGCTCATGTGAGAAATCCCAGCACTTGAAATGATGAAGCAGTAGGATTGTCATAAGTTCAAGGCCAGCCTGGCTGACCTAATGAGTTCAAAAACAGCCCGGGCATAGAATGAGGTCTTGACTCAAAAAAACTAAACAAAACAAAAACAAAAACAAAACCTCCAGGGTTTAGTGGCACATGCCTGTAATCCCAGCGCTTGGGAGGCAGAGGCAGAAAGATTAGGAATTCAAGGCCAACTTCAGTTACACTGGGAGATCCAGACCAGGTGTGTGTGAGATCTCTCTTAGAGGGAGTCTCTGGTTTGGAGGGTGGGTGTGCCCTGACATGGACCTTCCCACCCTCATGCTTACCGGTGTCGGAGCAGGTCATGGTCAAAGTAGCGGCAGACAGCTCGTCGCCCACAGCTCAGGGCCCAGTGCACACAGGTGGTATCGATGGCACTTCCATGGATCACAGGGCTGGGCATCCAGGCTAGGGAAGGAGAGGCTCAGGGGGCAGCAGACGGTCACCATGCCCCAGTTCCCCACCCTTGGCACATGCAAGCCACAAGTCTCTTGGCCCAGGCGTCTTTGGCCTCCAGCCACCCTTTCGTATGTATCTAGAGGGAGCCCTCCATCAGGCTTGGTGCAGCCAAGGCACATCAGCTCCAAAGACACGGTCAGGTCTTGTTACCCCATGCACTTGGGAGCCCAAAGGTCCCACTCAGTCCTGTGTTTTCCAGGTCTGGCACACAGCAGACATCTCTGTGCCCATCACCACCACCAAGGTCCCTGGGCAAGCTCTTTACCCAATACTCTCAGGAGCATGAACTGCATTCCTACTGCCAGGATCTTATCTTCTTTCTTCACTCCCCTACCAAAAGAGACATGATTGTGTGAGGATAGACTGAGACTCAGTCTCAGTACCACACAGCAGCAGGTTTCCATAGGTGGGTTCCACCCGCCATGCCCATCTCCCCACTAGGCTGAAGGTCAGGGGTGTGGGGGAGGCTCAGAGCCTACACCTGTCATCCTTCAACCTACAGACTCCAGTTCCCTGCATCCCAGGCCCGTATACCAACTGCCAGGCTCACAGACACCACTGTAGTCACCCCCATCCCATAGTCCCGCTGGATTCTCCACTGACAGAATCAACGCTGGGACAGCTATGCACCAGGTCCAGTTTCCCCAGCGCTGCAACCCTGTGGCCAGGGAAAGCCGGCAGCATCTGGCTTCTAAACAGTGCCCACAGCTGGCACTTAGGGGTGCTCCCTATAACTCAGGGATCCTGCACTCAGCTCACTTCACCCCAGGAGGTGGGTCTACTCTGCAGATAAAGAGATGACAATTGTTGAGATTTGAGCCAGGACCCAAGTCACCACAACCTGCCCCTTTAACTCTCCGTGGGCATCTGCTCCTCACTTTGTAGACCAGGCAGACCTTGAACTCAGAGATCCGCCTGCCTCTGCCTCCTGAGTGCTGAGATTAAAGGTGTGTGGTGTGTCACCACATTCAGTACCTAATATTCCTTTCTAATTTCCTAGACTGTCATTAGCAAGCAGGAAAGTTCCAGCAGAGTGACAACAAAATTATCTTGCTCCAAGGTCTCCTCATCCCAGCCCCACCCAAGGACTACCTCAGCAACCATTTTCTAGGCCCATTGACACTCTCAGGACATGGACAGGAAGATCTTAGAATCAGCATCCTGCAGGTCCTGGGGTCCACAGCAGGCCCTCATTGCATGCTCAGAGCCTTAAGGGGTGTGCAGGACCAGCCCACAGGGGTTTGGTTGGTTTCCAAGACATCCCTCTGTGTCCATCCATTGCAAGAGGTTAGATCTACCTCTTCTTCACCACAGGGTGCCCCACCCCCACCCCAGGGAGGCCAGATCAGTGCCTGAGACCTTCCCTACCCTCAGGCAAGGAAGCATAAAACTAGTCCCAGATTCTGAACTTCTCTAACCCTAGGCTTCTAGTCTGCAAGACAGGAGAGAAGGCTTCATGTCTTCAGGCTGCCAGGAGACTAATGACAGAACAGGGAGGAGCTAGCTAGGATACTTAAGTGGCCTCTTTCTTTCAACTCTTCCCTTGAATGCCCCATCCTGGCTGTGGTGAACGGCTTCCTGGTACCCACCCACCCACCCTGCCTGCTCTCCTGTCACCTTAGGATGAGCATGAAGGAAGGTGTGTACGTGATGCTGGCCACTGTCGCCCCCACGCTGATCAGAAGAATGAAGGGCAGTACCAGGTGGCTGCAGGCTGATTCACAGGAACCTGCAGGCACGGTGCCATCCCCTGCCACACAGCTGCAGTTGGTATAGAAAACCTGGAGTGAGGAGGAGGAGGAAGAGACAGACCTTCAGGAGCCTCCAAGGGCAGCAGCTGGCTAAGGGCCTAGGGCCTGGGAAGCTCCCAAGTGTCCACAGCCAGCAGGGCAGAGCTGGCTGGAGTCCCAGACTCTGACATCAGTTGATCTGTGATCACTTGAGTCTAGAGAGGTGCCTGGAGGCAGACTGACTGTGTTTAGACTGGGCACAGCTGTGAAGCAGAGAGACTGTCCCTAGGTGAGCCCTGGTGTGTTTGATGGCAGTCTGCAGAACCTCCAGCCAGGGAGAAGCTAGGAAGTGGTCTGGCCACCAGTTGCCATTTGGGTGCCTGTAAAGAGCAAGGCTGGGGATTCTTTTTCTTTTTCCTTTTCTATTGGTCAGGGTGTCTACATGTTTGTTTACTTACGTGTGTGTGTGTGTGTGTGTGTGTGTGTGTGTGTGTGTGTGTGTGTATCTGTATATGTGAGTGTAGGTACCCATGGAGACCAGATGTCAGATCCTCTGGAGAATTACAGATGGTTGTAACTGCGGGTCATGGATGCTGGGGACTAAACTCGGGTCCCCTGCAAGAGCAATACACTTTTAACCATGGAACTATCTTTGCAACACCAAGGCAGACCTTGACAGAGGGACCACAGTTACCATGGGCCCGGTCAAGTGTACAGGGATTGGTCCCACCAGTCCTTAAAGGTGATACTTCTGGCTAGGGCACCTGAAACCCCCTGGGCCTCCTACTGCTTACTACAGAAACCTCGGATATTTCCCAGTATGAAAAGGGCTGAGAAACCCAAGGTGTTATCTAGGAGCCTTGGAAGGATCTGAGCTCAGTGGCTCCTGGGACAGACTGGGTGAGCAAGCAGAAGGTCCCATTGTCAGGGTACATGAGGAAAGAATTTTAAGGCAGAGTTATTTAGGGGATAGAATCAATGAAAGATGAGAGGTGAGATGGCAAAAGAACCCTGGGGCTTGGATCGTTGCCTATCCAAGACATCTACCTATTGCCATGCAGAGCTGAGAGGCATGACCAAGCTGTACTGCCAGTACCCTAAACCCTCACCACTTCACATTACTAAAAAGTAGCCTTTGGGCTTCAGTTATATGCCAAGTGACACACTGGGCTGGAGACACCCTGGAGCCAGGTAGTGCAGAAACATGCCAAAGCCGGGACTGGCATGGTAGCGCCCACACTGCTCTTTCTTGGGAAGACAACTGGGATGGGCACCAAGGCTGGGCACCTTGCCTTCTAGATTCTTTCCCAGGCTTCTCTCCTAGGCATCGATGTCCATGGTGGGAAGTTCTCACAGATGTCTCAGTCTTTCCCACAGGGCTGATTTTGCCTTATAAGGCGGAGATCAAGTCGGTGTCTACCTTCTTCCATCTCAGTCTGTCAACCTACCTGAGTGCACCTCTGCTAGCCCATCCCATCCCAGACCCCCGGGTGCTTGTGTTGAACCAAGGACATACACATAGCAAGAGATAATTGACAGCTGGAAAGCTGCCCCTGAGTGCTGACCCTCCTCTACATCCAGACCCTCACCTCTGAATCCAGTGCAAGTTGGACTTATTCTAGACCCTGCTCTGATAGAAGACCCTGGGCACTGCCTAGTCCTCTCCCAGGCCTTCACTTCCTATCTGTACAATGGGCAGACTGAAAGTGAGTGCTTAACATCTCTTAGACACTGTAGCTCATTGCTTCCTTGTTAGTGAGCTCCCCCAGGTAAGCCATTCAGTGCAGGGACTGGGGTCCAGGAAGCTCACGCACACTGTGTGTTCTTTAAATCTCTTCTTAGGCTGTTGTTATCCCTGCCTAGAAAGCCCTCCCTTCCCAAGTCCTTGCTTGCCTAATGGCCCTGGAAGATCTGTCACAGATGCTGCTTCTTTTGGAGTCCTCTGGGACCCTCCCAGGTGGACTGCGGCCCCTTTATTCTTGTATGCACTGGTAGGGACCATTTCTGCCCACCTGCAGTCTCAAATTCCTGTGGGTCACTTCCTTGAGCAGACCAGCAGCTGGGAACCAGCTGTGGCTCTCCTCCCTGGGCCCTGGCTGGCAATGAAACTTACTGGGAGAATGATGCTCTGTGTCTGCCGAAGCAGAGGAACATGACAATGATGGAGGGCAGAGAGAGAGAGAACCAGAGAGGGGCAAAAAGATAGGCAGCCCAGACCAGGAGGGGTAGGGCCTGGCGGCAGAGGTTATGTGGGAGGTTGGCCTTACCTGGCTTTTGCCCAGAGCCTCTTGGACCACATGACCTGTGCAGCCTGCATGGCAGGGTGTGGTGTACTCCACGTGGGCACTGGTGTCGCAAACAGGGTTAAAGCCATTGGATTGGCAGGAACAGGGCTCTGCGCAGCCAGGAAACAGGCTTGGCTCTGGCTGAGCACTAGAAAAAGAAAGCAAATGTGTCTGTCTAGTTGGGCTTTCCTCTCTCAGGGCCCTCTCTGCAGCCTGGCTCCTACTCAGAGAGCAGCGGCCAGGGATTTCAGCTGCAGCTTTTCCCTGAGGGAGAAAGAAACACTGAAACTCAGGGGACTTTCTAATGGGGGTGGGTGGAGTGAGGAGTCTGGGCCAGAGTCTGCAGCACGCCCTTCCAACCCTGGATTCTACATGTCTGGAAGCTTCTGCAAATATCCCTGTGCTTGGACGGAACACAAGAGAAATTCCTCCCAGAAGTGAGTGTCAGATAAAGGGGCCATTCTCTCCGCGAGCTGAATTGCTGCATTGTCTCAGAGTATACAGCTGTGATGGGGCCCCAGCGAGGAGGCCAAGCAGCTGTGGGGCCTCCAACCTGTGCCTGCCTTCCTCTGGGACCTTAATTTCTCTGTTACCTGGGCTGGGGCTACTTTCTCAGTCACCCTCCTGAAGTCTCATGACCTCTGTGTTTATTCTCCTGTCCTGCTTACTTCATCAGGTGCCCCTACCAGAGCACCTACTTACTCCAAGATCCTGGAAGTGCTTGTGCCCTAGCTGGAGGGTGAACAGAGGCAGGAGCCCAGAGAGGCAGAGGTGGAAGGGGTGAGCACCCAGGGTAGGGGCAGGGGATGACTTCGGGACATAGGCTGTAACCTGGCTTCATGCTAGGAAGAAACACAGCTCCCTTGCCAGATGACATTGTACCACCAGTAAATGTAATAATAGAATCCATTATAGAGATCATATGGAGACTCAACAGAACAGTGGGGGGGAAATCAATTGGCCTCAGCAGCTTCAGTAAATTAGAACCCAGGACCCATGAATTAACTTATAAGAACTTTGGTGAGAATATGAATGAAATGCCATGTCAGAGCTGAGGGAGAGGAGGAAGAGGAAGAGGAGGAGGAGAAAGAGAAAGAGAAAGAGAAAGAGAAAGAGAAAGAGAAAGAGAAAGAGAAAGAGAAAGAGAAAACACAGGCAGGCAGTATGGTCTGAGACCAATTGAGTGAGCTAGTTCCTGTACAACTAGCATCATGGACACCTGCCCAGAGCCAAGGTCTCTTATACACCCAGCAGGCCCAAGGCTTCCTTGTATGTTTCATTGGGTCCCCGTGAGATCTCTATAATGGGTTCTACCATTGTTCTATTGCTTTCTCCATTGACTCGTAAAAACTGATGGTAAAATATCCATTGACTTTTCACTTGAAACATTGGGAGGACCTGGTCCTTGCTCAGACTTAGGGCTTCCTGAGGGCCCAGTTGCAGGGCCTAGGACAATCCATATATGGAAGGTCCTACTCCAGAGAGTCTGGCTATTTGGGAAAAGGAGAGAGGGAGGAGAAGGAAGGGAGTCAAGTGATAAGGATGGGACCCAAGGTGTCTTGGCCCCAAGTCCGCCATCATATGTAGGAGCCCAGGTGAGGGAACCTGGCCTTGAGCAAGGGAGGCCGTGCCAAGGAGGAAGAAGTTGGGGCATTCTAGCTGGGTGCTGGGCCAAACTAAGCTCACACCAGCTTCCAGGGAAACTGAGGTTACTAGGAAGAGGCAGGGTTTCTTAACCTCTTCTGCCTCCTTGAGAAGGACTGCCCAGCTCCCTGCTTATCCCTCTCCAAGGCATGGAGCTTGTCGTTCTTGGGCAGATGTAACCTCAGCTGGGAGCAAAAGCCTCCCTCAGGCTATGCTGGGTCCTATACCTCCTATGCATGGCCTTTCTCCCACTTCTGCTGGCCCACGGGTCTCCCTGGGAATGCCATCCCATAGGTGGCTGCACCCTGACTCAACCTCTGGCCCTTCTCCTGCTCCTGATGTTCCCTCCATGCCTCTTCTATGGCATTGGATGCCATCCAGTGACTACTGATTGCTTGTACCTGAGCCCAAGGAGGGACATGCATACAGCTCTACAGGCATTGGGAGGAGACAGTGCCCCAGGGGAGGCGAGAGAGGTAGGTGGTTCACTGATCTACCGGACCTACCCTCACCCGCACGTGCTTACTCACCCCAGGTCCCGGGTGATGCCTGCAATATGGTGAGTAGAACAGCCAATGAAGAAGAGTGGTAAGCTGAGCAGTAGACACAACAGCGACCCCAGCAGGCAGAGGACACTGCACTGCATGGGGTTCAGGTGGAGGCGCTTGACTAAGACACCTCCCACCACCATGCCCACAATGGACAAGGGGATAGTGAGGCAGCCGAGGAGCAGGTTGGCAAAGGAGGCTGTGATGGAAAACTGGCGCTCCAGGACCTTCGGCAGGAAGGTGGCCATGCCTGCCACCATGCATGAGGTACACACCTGGGACAGGACTACCAGCAAGAAGATGGGGTGGCGCAGTGTCCGCAGTAACACCCTAGGGAAGACTGTTGGGACAGGTGGGGAGGAAGTCAGCATGGGCAGCCAGCCACACCCTCAGTGTCTGTCCACCCCACCCCTTCTGTCCCTTTCTGCTTCTCCCATTCCATTCCATTTTGTTCTAGTGCATCCCAGGCTATCCTGGTACATTTGACTCCTTCCTATCCTGCTCCAGTTTTGAAATTCTCCACGTGTCTTCCAGTTCATTGAGTTACATGGGAGTCTATTTAACGCGTTTATTTCCGTTCAGTTCTGTTGGATTTGATACAGTTCTATTTCATGCCATCTTCTTGAGTCTATTTCATTCACCCACATCTCATTTCAGGTTTTTCCCATTTCTGTTGAATTATTCTCCCATACCTCCACCCCCACCAGGCCCTTTCCATCTCGTCCTGGTCTTTCCATGCCAACCTGGGCTTGAGTTCTCCCTTTGTCCTCGACCCAGGTGCCCACGGCTGCCCTGATGCCTCACAGCGAGTGTGTGTTTCCCGAGAGTACTGTACCCAACGGATTACACATTTTATTCACTTAGCTGTTTCCCTGCCGCCTCACCCCCATTTTATTTCAGAGTGGAGTCATTCTTATGGTATCAGTTTCCTCATCTCTAGAGCCCAGGGCATGGTAGTCATTTTGTAAATACTGTTTAATGAATGAGGACCAGATCAAATGTCCAAATGCCTGGGACAGAATCTCAGGTCTCCAGAGAAAATGAATCCTGGGCAGTCCTGAGCCAGGAGGCTTCCTGGATGTAGGACAGAGTTAGGATCTAGAGAATCGGGGGACTTGGAGAGGAATTCCCAGTAGGGGTGTGGCCAGGACACAAGCCTGGAGACAGGCAGTGGTTACCCTGCTCTGGCCTGGAGGATCCTGCCTCAGTGCCTCATTCACGCCGCCCTGTCTGAAAGTGCTAAACCTTTGAGTTCAGAACGGCAGGCAAGTCCCTTTCCTCCTGGGTTCGGTGTCCTGGTGAGTAGGGGTGCTCAGGAATGTCCAAGGACACTTTCTGTTCTGACTCATGGGGTTCTCCACTGTTAGACATAAAGTGTGGGGAAGAGAAACCAGGGTGTGCTGGTACAGACAGACAAAGCCGTGGAGATCATGTGAGAGGGTCTTCTATTCCTGTCGGACCAGAGCCTTTGTCCCTGAGTTATAGAAGGCATGGTCTATCTGTCCTCAGAGCATAGTCAAAGTGGCCTGGTCCCTGTCCTCATGGTCTGGGCCTGTGTCCTCCAGAGCCAGAAAAGAAAGTCAGCCCAGGTGGGGTGAGAGGGGATAGTGCTGTGGATGCAACCTTCTTGAAGCCCCTCATCTCTTGCCACCCGTGTAGTGAGCTAGCATCTGGAATGGGGTAGGTAGCCCTAGACTTCCAACCAGATAGCCACTGCAGCCCCTCCCCTCCGTCTCTCCCTCCTCCCAATCTCCCTTTCTCCTTCTCTCCTCCTCCCTCCATGAGTTGCCCGGGCATCTGAAGTTCCATAAAAAATGAAATGAGAGATGTTTCTATCACTTAACCTTCACTGCAGGGTGGGCCCCAGAGAGAGGCAGGGGCACACTCGGGTTTGTCCAGAGAGGCCAGGGCACCTCTGGCTCTCCCTTCCGCCCCTCCCACTCCGTTCCGGTCTTTCTGGCAGCCTGGCTCCAGAGGGCTCCTCCATTCTGCTCATTCTGCTCATCAACCCTGCGCACTGTAAGCCCATCCCCCATCTCTCCTCAGCAGCCACAGCCTTCTCCGCAAAGGATGGAAAATTCCTGGAGGGCAGGGCCAGGCCTTTTCCTGAGCTACCTGAAGGGGAATTCCAGGGTCTGTCTCCACTCAGAGGCTCAGCTTTCTCTTAAGACAGGGCTTCCCTCACTCAGCACAAGGTCTCCACAGCAGATATGCCAGGACTGTCCTCAAGTCAGTGACTGTCTGTCTCCCTTACCAGCCTTGCCCAGCTCAGAGGCCAGGCACTGGCCTTAAACAGAATGAATGTGACCTCTGTTTAGTGCTGTTTCCTGACTCAGGTCAAAGGCCTCTCCTAACTCCTGGACCATGTCGCTCCCGTCAGATGAGGCCCTCCTCTAGCATCCTGGTCTCTTCCTTCAGACACCTTCCCCCTCTATTTGCAGGCTGTAAGAGACTTGTGCCTCTTCTATCAGGTAACTTCCCCAGCCAGGGATTGTCTTCTCCAAGAGTTTCTTCTCCTTCTCTCTCTCCATGGTGGCAGGTGCTCAAAGCCAGGCCCTGGAGTCAGAATTGCCCTCATAGAGCTTTGCTGTCCAGCAGCCAAGTTGGCTAACCAGCCACAGGGCCTACAGATAGCCCTATCTCCAGGTCCTATACCGCTCCTCTAGAAGCTGAACGATCCAGAGATGAACTGGCCCAGACCAGTTTTAGGGTTTCACTTGTACAACCAGCCCCAGCTGCTCTCTGGATGGGAAGCAGAGCAGTGATTAATATGTTCTTCCATGGTATAGTGTGCTGAGGCCTTCCAGCAGTCAGGAGTGACTGAGATCAACAGTACAGGTCATTGCCTCTAAGCCCAGCCCCATGGAATTCCAATATTCTCTTCTCCAGACAACCCAACATAAAATCTTAGAAAACTGGCCAAGAATTGGATCCAATTCTTTCCTGTTCCAAATATCTTTGGTGAAGGGTGAAGGATCACTTTGGAGAATACCTTCCTAAACCACAGTAGATGCACTTTCTCTTCAGGCATGGATAAGAACAGCAAGGTAGTTGTGTTCGTAGGACAGAGCACACCTTCCAAACAGTAGACAGGGCTATCCCTGCACACACACACACACACCCCACTTGACAGTTATACAAATCCTTGAGAAAGGCAAAGTAAATATCACCAACTCACTCTCTATGTGAGGAAGCTCAGGTTAGAGCAGAAAAGAGCTTCACAAGACTGCACACTGACCAGCGTCTGGCAGGCCTTACATCAGGGCCTTTTGATTTGCCTGGCATACAGCAGGCACTCATCCATGTCTATAGGATTGAGTTCTTTAGAGAATGCTGCCTGGTCCCACTGTTGGCTCTGGTACCTAACTGACTTATTTTCTTGTGTCAGGATTAGGGGAGCATGAAGTTTCTGTCAGTGAGTCTAATTCTTACTGTCCTGGGAAATTGTCCTGGCGAACCAAGGCCCACAGAGAAGCAAGGAGAAAGAACCAAGAAACCAGGTCCTTGGCTTTCTACTCATGCTGCACCTTGGAGACTGAATGAGCATTTACTCAAGGCTTCCTGCTTATAGGCTTAGAGGAAAGCGGGTGATGGGCAAAGACAAGCCAGAACTGAGACAGAAGCCCCAAGGATGCTAAGAGCCCAGAGAATGAATGCAAGTAGAATCATTCCTGGCGGGAGCCAGGCATATCTAGAGGACAAAAGCGCTCTCGAACATGACCTGGAGGGATAAGAAAGACTGTGATGAACATCAGTAAGAAGAGATGTTCCTGGCAAAGAGGGGTACATGACTACCCTTACCAGGAGTGTTGGGGCTTATGAGAGGCCCATAGATGCAGATTAATAAAGAAGAATTTTAAGGGGCTGTGTTCAGTATAATCTCAAAGGCACCTCTGGTTTCTCCCCTCCATTTTTCCCTGGGCTCACTTACCTTTGATAAACTGGACCACAGTCAAGTCTGGGGCAATCTGGGCTAGTCCAGCCTCTTTCTTTAAGGGCTCATGCTGAGAGGAGAGCTCCTCATCCTGGAAAGACACACAGACAGGTCCAGTTAGCTGGATGCAAGAGATCCTGTTCAGGGAGGGCAGGGGGATAGGCAAGGGAGTTCTGATGCCTCATGGGAGCACAGGCTACCACTACACCATTGATTCTTGGCCCTCTAGAAGAACACAACAGGAAGACTTGAAAGACTGAATGACACTCTTGTGGTTAAACGGTAGCATGTCACCTTAACATGCCAAATTAAACATGATTCTGGTGCCAGTTATTACCATAGCCAGGACTATCATCAGTCCTGACAGCCCTATGCATTTCAGCACCATCTTCACAACCAGTTAGGAGGCCAATTTGTTCATGATGATACCTATCATAATATGATCATCAATGACTCTGTCTAAGCCACAGGATATCTCCCTCATTATTGTTGTTGCCTGTGCCTTCAGAATCACTGCCAATGTTGTGATTATAATATCATCACCCTTGTCTTTAATGTAATCATCTTCATCTGTATCACCAAATGACTGATGCCACCAAAAGGGACATCTCAACTCACAGTCTTATCACCACTGCAGCCACCAATAACATCTCCCTTATGGACGTCATTATCATTGTCACTGACACCATGTGATAACTAATCTTGTTTATCAACTTGACACACCTAAGAGCCTCAGCTGAAGAAATGTCTTTATCTGATTGGCCTATGGGCATGTGTGTGGCTCATGTTCTTGACTGCCAATTGATGTAGGAGGGACCAGCCCACGGTGGGTGGGATTATCCTTTGGCAAGTGGGCCTGCGCTGCAATAAGAAAGTAGCGATCTGAGCCTGGAAGAAAGCCCCAGGAGTAGTGTTCCTCCATGAGATCTGCTTCAAGAACTCCCCTATTGGAACCGCCCTCCCCGAGTTTCTGCTGACTTCCCTCAAGGATGGACTGTAACCCATGAGATGAAATAAACCCTTTCCTTTCTGAGTTGCTTTTGTTTGGGGGGGGGGCGGTTATCCCAGCAACAGGAAATTAAATTGGAACATACCACCAAGGTTATTTATCCCACTAAAGGGTCCAGGAATGTAGAAATACAAAATTGTAAACCCAAAATAACATAAAATAAAAGCTGACAGTCATCAGCTCTCAAGGTTAACTTTTAACACTGGCTCTCTGCTTTACAGCCAGCTCCCCCATCAACAGCCAGGGGTTAATTTTAATGATAACTCCTGTGCGCCTTATAGCCAACAACTGCCCGGACCAAAGTTAACTTTTAATAGTTGTTTCTATGTGACTCTTAGCATGCCTCCCACGTCTGATGTTTACCTTTGCTATAAAAAGGGGCTCGAAACCCACCCCCTTTGCCACAGCTTCAGAATCCCGGACTCTGACTGTGGTCCCAGTTAATTGGTAAGCTTCTGTGTCCCGTGGTGTTTGTTTGTCTGTTTGTTTGTTTGTTTGTTTTTTAATAAAGTTTGCTTCTGGTTTAATAGACTTTGGTGGTCTGTACCCCATTATTTCGTAACCCTGGACCCAACACCATCACCACTATCATCAATTATCAATGTCACCATCACCCTTAACAACATCTTTGCCACTCTTATCACCTAACATGAAAAGCACCCTATGGTACCCGTGAGTCTGATGACATTTTTCTGTGCAGCCTGAGGTCAGAGTCAGCAGCCAGCAATGTCGGGGGGGGGGGGGGGACTTTGGCCCAGTGTAAGGAGACGCCAGTTCTCTGGAACTAAGTTTGTGGGTGTAGAGAAATGGATACCTCTTTCTCAACTCATTTTTTTTTCTTTTTGAGAAAGAGTCTTTATCTTAGTTAGAGTTTCTATTGCTGTGATGAAACATCATGACCAAAAAGCTTACACTTCCACAGCACCATTCATCACTGAAGGAAGTCAGGACAGGGACTCACACAGGGCAGGATCCTGGAGGCAGGAGCTGGTGCAGAGGCCATGGAGGGGTGCTGCTTACTGGCTCTCTTCCACTGGTTTGCTCAGCCTGCTTTCTTACAGAACCCAGGAGACCAGCTCAGGGGTAGAAATACCCACAATGGGCTGGGCCCTTCCCATAAATCACTAATTGAGAAAATGCCTGACAGCTGGATCTTATGGAGGCATTTTCTCAATTGAGGTTCCCTCCTTTCAGATAGCTCCAGCTTATGTCAAGTTGACATAAGACCAGCCAGCACAGCCTTACCGTGGAACTCTGACTGGCTTGGAATTCACTGTGTATACCAGGCTGGCCTCAAAATGTGGCCAACTGATCCTCTTGCCGCTGTTCCTGAGAGCTAAGATCTTAGGCATGAGCCACTGTGCCCCGGCTTCCCACCTCTTTCAAGAGAGTCTTATGCTTGTTTATCCCATTTCAGAACTCCATGGGCCACTTCTATCACAGACCACTTGTCCAAGCTCCCCTCCTTGGCCTGCACTGGCTGCCACAGCCTGACCTGTCCTGGCAGGCAATTCACTCAAATATTAATCTAAGCATGCCCTCTCCCATGGGCTTTGCCTTTCCATCTTCTTATGTTTAGCTGGGTACAGCTTGGGTTTCCTGTCCTGGGTTTGGGGGGAGGGGTGTGGCAGGGCAGAAAGCACTAATGGGTTTTGCCATTCTCTAAGTGATGAAGACCAGAAATGAGACCGCGCAGGAAACGAGTATGAGGTAGGCAGTAAGCAGCCTTTAGCTTCTGTAAGTAGCAGGGAGCCGTGTACCTGAGAGACCCAGCTCAGAGAAGCAGGCTCCCAAACTCCCGCCACACTAGGATGCTTCTGTTCCAAGCATGCCATCAAACTCGGGCTCTCTGGTAGCCCCCAGCACATGCTGTGACAAAGGAGATGGAGTTGGGGACAGGAGAGGAGAGACAGATCTGCTGGGACTCAGGGGGTCAGAAGAGGGGTTCAGAGAGCAGTGTGGTGGGGAGGAAAAGGTGACAGAGCAGGGCACAATGTGGCCTGAGGCATGGAAGCAGACCGAGGCCACTACTGCAACCTGACTACAACCCGCACTCTCTGGGGGCAGCAACTGGGGACAAGTGACAGACTAGGGACAGACGAAGAGATGGAGACTTTATTCTCCCCACACCCCAGATTCATGCGCCCTATGCTTTCAATCTGTTTCTACCTTCCAGTCCTCATCTGTTTTGAGGACCACTGACTAATAATGAGTTCTTCAGACAGGAAGCACTGTGCTGCTCAAAGTAGAGCTTGGGGTGGCCCATCTGGCCTGCGGTCTGCACAGGTCAGCAAAGCCTGGGAGAACTTCCTCTCTTGGGGCTTGGTGCTGACAACTGCAAGCCTACAGTACACACATGCTGTGAAACAGGACTCGCTGTGGGCCTCCAGCCATCCTGAAGTTATCTTTGGGGCCAGCTGGGGTCCTTGAAGGCTTCATCCTAGGGCTGGGTCCCAGTCCCATGGAGCCCGAGCTGGGCTGCCAGCTCTCAGTGCCTACCTTGTGTCATCACAGAAAGTAGTCACAGGCGCCAGCTCTCCAAGAGCTGGTGGCCCTCTAAGGAGGCGGGGCAGAGGATTGGAGCAGAGCACCAGGGTATCTTGGCCTTCAGCTTCTTCTGGTGGGACTGAAGCTGGCCATCAGAAGCTTTGAGTCAACTAAATGGCTCACTTGCCATCCCTGAGTTGATCTCCTCAATCATGTATTAACAGACTACTCTCTCATCCCACGAACCCTCTGCTCATATTTATGTTTCTGCTACTTTTTCATCTTGATTGGTTCATCAGCAGAGAACAGGCATGGGAATAGGTTTTCCTAGAACTGAACCTCAGCGGCATTGTTGAGCCCTGTGACCATGCTATCTACTCTTTGCAACTCAAGCCCCTCAGGGGTGAACATCCAAACTGTCTCAGCAGCATAGGCAGGCAGTGGGGGAGTAGTAGGATGAGACAGTACACACGTAGAACCCAGCGGAGAGACAGGAAGAACAATAAACATCAGCTTAACTCCCACTGTTGTACTTAGCGCTAGGCCTGGGGTTGCTGGGATTGCTCAGGCATTCTCCAGGATACAATGGAAGGAAGATTTTGAAAAGCAAATGAACACAGTGGTCAATCGCCTCACTCCAGTCAGAATGGCTGGTCAAAAGAGGAAAAAAGGCGGCACACCCTGGTGAGGCTGTGGGAAAGGAACCCTTGCACCCCACTGGTGGGAATGGGAATTAGTGTAAGCCAAAAAGTATGGGAGTACCTCACAAAAACTAAAAATAGGACTGGGTACACTGTACCGTGTACAGTTACTAAACTGCTTGCAGAACATTCGTGAAGTCCTGGGTTGGAGCCCCATTACCACATACACTGGAGGTGGTGGCCCATGCCTGTGTTCCCAGCACATGGAAAGTGGAGGTAGGAAGATCAGGAGCTCACGGCCTCTTTGGTTACCATAGTGAGCCTAGAATACACAGAGTCTTGTCTCAGAAAGGAAAAAAAAAAGGTGAAATAAGGCTGGGCATCTAGCTGAGTGGTAGAGTGCTTGCCTAGCACGCATATAGTCCTAGGTTTAATCCCTAAAGTAAATAGTAAACTAGTAACGTAAAATAAATTAACCATGTCTGGTGTTAGAGAAAGCTGCATGCTCATGTTCACTGCGGTATTATTCACAGTTACTGAGACTCAGTCAACTTAAGTGTACTAGCAAGAGTCTATTAGCAGGTGAATGGATGAAGACCAGGTGAGAACCGTTCTTAACGAGGAACAGCAGTCTTTCATTTGTCAGGATGGTGGAGTACATTATGTTAAGTGTAAGAAGCCCGATGAAAACAGGTATTTGTAGGTGGAGTCTAAGGAATTGGACCCAGGGAAGGGAGGGTGCAGTGGTGGTTCCCAGGGGCTGTCTGGGAGGACTAGGGAGCTGCCGCAGAGGGCACACAAACTGCCGGTCCACAGGAGGGACAAGGTCAAGAGGACTGCCGTACGTCGTGATGATGACGAAGAGCCCGGCACAGTACCGGAAACTTGAGAATCGCTCAAAGAACTGATTTTTGAGTGTCCACACCAGACAGCCATGTGAGGTAGTGATCTGCAGGACAGTTTGGTGTAGCCTTGGCCTCCTGTCTACATAGATCAAAGTGTTTGGTCCACCAGTCACAGGCACAAGTTTTACTTGCCTGTTAAAAGATCAATTTGAAAAAACAAACTTACAACTAATGTCTTTTTAATTAGGAAAAAAAATAAAGCACTTAAGAATATTAGGGAAAAAAAGGTAGTTTTGTTTTTCTTCTCTCCCTTAAAATCTGGCCTGATAGAGAAAAGTGCTAAAGATAAGCCCCCACTCACTGAGCCTGGGTCAGGCACTGGACCACCTAACCCCACACTTTGCCTCATTCATTCTTATGTCATTCCAAAATGTAGATGCTTTGTAGATTCCAGTGTTAGCAAGTGGCAGAGCTGCGTCAGTGTGGCACAGGCATCATGAGTACCCCACCTTTCACCTTTCTCCTAGCCTTGCTCCCAGCTGCTCAGAGGCCAGGGAGACGTTCATGGGGCCTCTTTGGCCAGGGGAATCTCTGTTGGTTAGTGTGTGTGTGTGTGTGTGTGTGTGTGTGTGTGTGTGTGTGTGTGTGTGTGTTGAGACACAGTATCACCGTGTAGCCCAGTAAAGACTGAAACTCACTACATTGCCCATGATAGCCTCCAACGTGTGGCCATTCTCCTGCCTCAGCCTCCCAAATGCTTGGATTACAAGCATGAGATGCCACAACTGGTTCCACCTCTTCTTTAGCCTCAGTCTTTTTCTCTGCCAAACTGTGGTGTGCCGAGACCAGCTGTTTTTTAGCAACACAAACCTTCATCCAATTTGAAATCCCATTGTGATGTCTGATAAAGGCTGTGACACACGGGTGGTACATCATGTGCTTAGTGTGTGTGCGAGCAGAAGCCAGCGCTGGACAGGCAGAAGCAAATATGTTGCTATAAAATACAAAGTGGGAGTTCAGAGATGAGAGAAGAGAGAGAGAGAGAGAGAGAGAGAGAGAGAGAGAGAGAGAGAGAGAGAGAGAGAAGAGGAGAGAGCAAAAAGAGAGAGCATCCTTCTTTATTCTCTATGTAGTCATCCTTGGTGTTATATGGGGTACAGTTTGAAGTCCATTCAAATATACCCAAAAGGAGCTTTAGCCCTGATGTGAGGAGAGGGAGACTCTTTTTTGCCCTTCTGGGTCAGAAACTGGTCTCATCTAGACAGATACTCTATAGGCCTCAGTCCCTCCTCCTGTGAGATGGTGTAGGGGTTGCATGATCACTCAAGTCTTGGGGCTTAGAGGGAATGTAGGGTGGAGTCTCGGCCCTGCACTGCCAGGGTGGGGGAGTCACAAGGGAGCTTCAAGGCTGGAGGGGAGGAATCTAGAGCAGGGCCCACAAAGGGGGCACAGGTGACAAGGGAGGTCAGTGTCACTTTATACGCTAAGAGGCTGCAGCAGGAACCCAGAAGTCCCAGGGGGAATATGGGCCATGCAAATGTGAGGACCTTGGTTTGATGCCCAGAATCCATGTGAAAAATTGGGTACAGTGGCACACACTTGTAGTCCCAACACAGAGGAGGTGGAGATAGGCAGGTCCCCTAGCCACAGAGATCCTGTCTCAAACACCAAAGAAAGACAGCCTAGGCTGTCCTGTGGTCTACACAGGCATGTACATACATGTGTACCTGCATCTGCACACACACACACACACACACTAGTGCACACACATATGCTTGCACAGGTAGGTACACACAGATGCTCGGGTACACATATAATACACATGCATGCATAGGCACACACACACGAGGTCCTCTGATTCTAGAAGACCAATACTTGAAAATCCCCAGTGATTAGAACTTCATCTGGTTGTGGTAGCTCAGACTTCTCAATTCAGCACTTGGAAAGGTGAGGCAGGAGGATCACCATGAGTTTGAGATCAGTATGGGCTACAGAGTAAATTCTAGGCTAACCCAGATTGAGGCCCAAGCGTCTAAAAAATAAAACCCCAACCAGTCAACAACAAGCACAAAACCCAGAACACTAAGACCATACCTTTGGAATTCTAAACTCAGAATTATTGTAGGAATAACCCATGCACAGAGATATCTTGGAAATATGACCAAATAGAAGGCCATGGCACCCAGTGGAGCTCGGAGTCAGGGCGTGGCCAGGAGCCTTGATGCAATAAGCAAGAGGCCTACAGAGAAGGGAAGCAGGTGGCCAGGCCCCTCCCAGTTCCTGGCTCAGCCCCAAGAACAGGTTCTCCTGGGGATCTGTGAACACTGGCGAGTGCCGTAAAAGGGGCACCACCACCCAAGGGGAAATGCATCCAGGAGTCTAATGATGATGAATGTCAAAGAGCCCTTCAGAGGCCATTTTTACTCCTAAGACCCTGCAGAGCCCTCATCCCTGAGCACCCCTCTCCCCACACCTGGCCATCCTCCACTCCTCAGGGCAGGTGTATGAGTGATTCCCTCAACTCCCCTGTAAAAACAGACATGGAGCCAGTTAGAGGACATAGCCTCAGTCTGTAGATCTGGTAGTTATTGTCTAATTTGTGGTCCACCTGTTAGACTCAGGCTAGACCTTCTCATGATCAGACAAGCCTTAGATTGTGTACCACAATCTCTTGGATACTTTCAATGGCTGCATTTACTTTTAGGGTACTTAGGGGGTTCCTGGGCTCTAAGTCCAGGAGAAGAAATTTGAAGAGATTTCCCAAACCGACTGGCTTTGACTGCTTCCTTCTTACCCATTCCCCTCCCAGCAGGAGAGACACATGCAGGATCTAGTGGCCAACTTCACCCAGTGGGAGGACCCCTTCTCCTCCAGGCTCTTCACTAGTGACCCTAAGGGGCCAGACCAGCCAATCTTACTGCAGGCAGCCTGGCCAGCCCTGGCAGCCTCGAGGAGGTGGAGGCGGAGAATCGATTCCTCCCACATCAATATTTATTGCCCAAGAGCTGCTGGAAGCAGATCACCATGTTCTTCAATCTTTTCTTAAGAACCGCTCAGCTTCTCGCCTCCCAGAACCCCACGAGCTGACAGCATGGATGCAGACAGCCAGACAGGCACACAAGCAGGACCAGCGCCACAAGGCTTCACAGCACGCAGCTCTCTGAGCAGACTCCAGGGACCACAGCTGCCAGGACTGCACATTCTCGGAACCCAAGGCAATTGCGCAGTGCTCCAGCAGTCTGACCTCTGCACCTTATACACTGCACACGACGGCAAGCATAGGGAAGTGGCTTGCTGCAAAAGCACATGGCTGACCTGTGACTGTCCAGCAGACAGTCCCCCCTCCCCCACTCCCATTGTTCTCTGTCCAAATACAGGGCCCAACTCAGAGTATCTGTCACCAGCCACACAGCCGCTTCTCCTCCTAAGGGACATTCCTAATTCCAAGGACTCCTCTCCAGGTTCTGGGAGTTTGAATCTTGGCCTGAGCTAGGCCAAGTTAGCTAGAACTAAGATGCCAAGTTCTCATTTTCTGCTGAAATGCCTTCCCCCTGCCTCTGAGCCAGCACAAGCACTGGAAACCCAGACATTTACTATGCCTGGGATTCATCACTGCAGAATAGCACCACTTCTGGGCAAGTCCTGTCCCAGAGCAGGAGAGCTTGTGTCCACCCTCCTCCCTGCCCCCCAGTGCTCTGCTGCCTGCTCCCACCACGGCCATCATCTTTACACGCTCTTCCTGGCTTTCAGTCCTTCTGCACACAGTACCTGGTACAGCAGCTGGATAGCCCTTGCTTCCGGTTCCTCCAGGGATACACAAGGATGTTGAAGTCAGCAAAGGTTTTGTGATTCTGGCCCTTATTGGCTGTCCTAACCTGAGCTGTCTTTGGCCCTGGGGGTGAGGTGGTTGACAAGGCTCAGCAGGGCAGATGGGCCTGGGCTTAGACAGACTTGAACTCACATTCTAATAAATTGATTAAAAAAAAATTGATGAAAAAGAAATGGCCTTTTCAGGTCTACTTCCTAGGTCAAATTTTCTTGTTCTAAGAGGGAGGCCCTCCCCCACATGGCAGTAAACACTCCCAGAAGCAAAGCACTGTGTGGTTATGGAAAGTAGAATTCCTTCTGCTACAGAACATTTAGCAGGATTTGCATAAATTGTTCTTTTGCAATTAGGATGACTTAGTAGCAAGTACCTTACTTAATTTATATGTCTGAGGTTTTTAACAAGCACCTTACATATTTGGGAAAAGAGAAAACTGCACAAAGCCTCCGATGTAGTCAAGTTTGTATATATTAAAAATACTAATGAAATTGAAATTATCTTGTCAAAATAAACTTTCAAACTTGTGTCCAGGACCAGGCATACATAGTGTCCCTGTCCTGAATGTCCAAGACCTGAGAGGGTCACACCCCAGTATTGGGGGGAAAGAGCTGTGTTTTCTTTGTCATTTTTTTTTTCCACTTGGAATCAACTTACTGTCTTTTAGGCCTCGTATTTTTGTGAATTCCAGGAAAACTGGGAGTCCTTGGCTTAGACTCGTCAACCCCGCCCTGTGGGTCACAGCTGCTGGCTTTTCTGTCAGTTGTGTGACCTTGGACAAGGCCTCTCACCAGCCTGGCCCAGAGTGCCTAATGTGTACTTAACCCTATCACGGTGCCTTAAAGGGCCAGGTTCATGTCTGCTGGGGAACCCTGTGGCGAGACTGTCTGCACCCTCTCTGTTCTTGCCTGTGTCCTTGTATGTCCAGCTGAAATCCCTCTGCTCTCAGGAACTCTTCCTAGCCTGAAGCTTGACAACATCCACTTCTTAGCATCGTCCCTCACGGTCGGAATTTCCAGAATTTCTAAGTGACCGACACTGAAGGACGTGAGCCCCAGCAAGCCTGTGTTCTCACTTCAGGACTCCCTGACTTGCCCATTGAACTTGCACACTTCATTCTACCTCAGACCCCACATCTCCTGGATCATGGAAGGGGCCCATGATGGTCACTGTGCAGGCCTATTGGGAGCAGGCAGCAGAACTTGTTTAGGAAGGATGAACCCTCTGTCAGGAAGCATTATGGTGGGTTCTGGAGCCTGAGCTGGGGCCAGGACGTGAGGGTACTTACCTTGCTGACAATGGACACCGCACCAGTCAAGACCTTTTGCCTTAAGTGAAGCTCATGTTTTTCCTTGGGCATCTCCCTGGGGAAGAAGAAGTAGGGGCTGGCAGCCAATACCACCAGTCCAGCAGAGATGAGGAAGCCCAGCCACCAGGCGCCCACCCATCGGGGGTCTTTTGAGGTCAACGTGATACCTCCTGGAAGAGAAAAAAGAAAAATGATGGTGTTAGTGTCACAGTTGGCTGTCATTTCTACCTCTGAGAACCTTTAACCACTAAGCCAATGGAGTACTGGGGGAAATCCCTGGACCCCAGTGATAACTCCTAGCTCTGTACCTCAGGTTCTTCCACTGTGACATAAAGGTGTCAATAACATTAGGAGATGAAGGTTTATACATTATAGGGTTGTTGGGAGAATTACAGAAACTAATATATATATTATTAGCTCTCTCTATATATTTATATATACGCTCCCCCTCTCCTGCTTCTGTTCCTATTGCAATTTCCACTGTTAGATGAAGTATTACTACTGAATCAAATGAAGGTGAGATTGCTGTTGTTTTCTGATCCGAATGTTTAAAATAACTGGGCGGTGGTGGTGCACGCCTTTAATCCCAACACTCGGGAGGCAGAGGCAGGCGGATCTCTGTGAGTTCGAGGCCAGCCTGGTCTACCAAGTGAGATCCAGGAAAGGCCCAAAGCTACACAGAGAAACCCTGTCTCCAAAAATCGAAAAAAAACAAAAACAAAAAACAAAAAAACAAAACAAAACAAAACAAAAACCCGGGACTGTTTAACAGAAGTATTTGATGTTTTTGAAGACGTGCTTCAAATGACCACAGGGTTGGGGGGAAGGGAGCTAATGAATGTGTTCCTTTGACAAGTCCTGTCTCCATGGCTTAGGACCCTTGCCTGTCTTAATTAGAACACAATGCATAACTGTCTGTATAACTTCTAAGGCCGAAGGCTGAGGTGGGGGCATCTTCCTTGGATCTCCCTATGTTGGGTAGCTATTTTCTCTGAACTGAAGGGAGAATTGTTAGACTCAGGAGGCTGAGAAAGTTACAAGATCCACAGAGCCCCTCTACAGTTATACAAGCAATAAGCAATTTCCGGGTGGGAGGATCCTCCCTGGCAGAACTCTCTTCAAGTTGTGCAGAGAGCGTCAGGGAGACAGGTTCTGCGTGCTGTCATATATGCTGTGGTGGGCCTCTTGGGGATGCCCTTGAGACCTCCACGCTCCTATGAGTAACTCCAATGAACCCTGTGGCTCACCAAGCTTGCCTAAGCTTGGTCTGTCATCATGGCCCTATCTGAGGTGAAAAGACATTTGCTCACTTCTCTCCAGGGAAAGTCACACAACAGCCCAGCATCACAGGTACTTTATAAAAATACAAGTCCCCAGCAACACCAACCAGCAGCTCACACAGCCTGTTCTCCAGGTGCTGGATCCTGAGCTTCTCCGGGCAGGGGTGAGGGAGTGAAGTTGGCAATTAGCAAATGGATTTCCTGAGCAGGGGTGGGGGTGGCTTCTCCACCGACGGTACTCAATGCCTTCCTTATTGCTTGTCTTCCTTATTGCATGTCTGGATAGACTGGATAGAGCCTAGCTGTTCTTCATGCACATGCTAGTCTGTGCCTGCAGCAGGCAGGAACCACCCACCCCATGAAGAAAGGACCTGGGAGGTGTCTTGGAGCCAACATCTACCCTGTATGCCAAGATGATATCAACAGTAATAGGAAACACATATTTTCTCCTAAGTGGAGGTGACGAGGAAACCTAGGTCACCCCAACTCCCAGGGCTTTTCTATCAGGGTATCAAGGGGCTGGTAACAGAGCTCAGGTCTGGTATTGGGGCCCAGTGTTCTAGAAGGGAGAGATATGGGCAGAATGGTCACTTGTGATGGTTGGGCAGAACTGTCCAGACCTGTCCTGACTGGGGAAACCCATGGGGAAAAGTTAGAGGATGACCACCCAGTCACACATGGCCCATTCTGACCTCTAGCTGATTCTGAGATTAGTTTCCCAAATGATGCCTCCAGAAGTTTCTCAGATTCTGAGGTTGTCCCTTCACTAAAAGGGTCTTTCAGTTTCCAGGCTGTGTCTCAACTGGGAGAGGCCCAGGGGAACACACGAGTCACTGAGCTCTGCCCTCAGTTCTCAGCATGCTACGGCCCTGGTCTCAGGAAGCCTTTCCTCTTGAAGATGGTGCTCCCTGAAGGCTAAGAGGGCATATTTTATTGTCTGTCAGCGGTATGCCTGTGCCCCTGGGGGAGCGAGGGTATGCAGGAGGGTAGGGTGGTGACAGAGGGCACAGCTCCTCAGAAGATAGCACTGTACAGTATATTGCTGACACTTCACTAGATTCTGGCGACACTCTTGGGAGACAGGAGGCTAGAAATTATTTCAAGAATGAGGAAACTGAGGCCCAGAGAGGGGAAGGAAAAGGCTTGTCCATGGCCAGTGTTGCAGCCGGAACTCCCATATGGCTTCCTGGTTTTGTGCCTCCTGTAAGACCAGAGGTCAGTTACGTGTGTGTGTGTGTGTGTGTGTGTGTGTGTGTGTGCCGTGTGTGTGTGTGTGTGTGTGTGTGTGTGTGTGTGTGTGTGTGTACGTGCACACTTTTGAGGATGAGTGAGCATTCTATAGACTCACCTTCTGGCATCCGGTCAAT